>NC_056745.1:482082051-482314551 GCF_019279795.1 Protopterus annectens
TTCAAATCACAGAACAAGGGTGAAAATCTTACTTAATATTTATTCTGGTACCTCAGCATTTCGCCTTCAAAGGAATACTGCAACATCACCACCCCTCCCCCCATAATTTATACAAACTTCCTTCTAATAATTAGAGTTCATTAATCAATTAAAGCATCTAGTAAAGCACATTTACATACTTCTAAATATTTTTAAAGGAGCCCATATCCTACTACAAACACTAACAAAATGCTCTTAATAAATTGAGAATAGTAAATATATTATAAAATATATTATAAAATATTAAAGAGTAAGATTACTGTCAATGTTCATACCCCTAGGTTGGAGTGTCCTAAAGTTTATAATCAACCTACATTCCAGTTTATCCATCTCGTCCTTAAAACTACCCCCATGCTCCATACACGGACGTGCCAGAACACTAAAAAAACAAATTTTTAAGACAACCCCCATGAGCAGAAACAAAATGTTCTGCTACCGGGCTTAAACCGTTTTTCTTCCTAACATCCCCAAGTGCTCCATCCTTTTAATTTGCCTGGTATACCATTTCACCTTTTCACAACCACAATCTGTAATATAAATCACACCCTGTGAATTACAATGAAAAGCTTCTCTAGCTTTGTAAAATCTACCATTTATTTTAAACCCATCAAGGTGTTTAACCTTGTTACAAATACTGCAATTCCCACATGAACACGTGCCAACTCTACCCACATTGGCAGACTGAGCAGAATTTCCACTAAGTAGTTCTTTCAGATTGCTGCATGTACCATAAGAAAAGGTAATGTACCTGGGGAAAAGTTGACCCACATTCACATCTTCCTTTACCATATACCAACATTTTTTAATAATATCCTCCATTACATGAGAGAAAGGGGAAAACTTAGTCACAAAAAATACATTTTCTTCCAAAGTAACACTATTTTTCATCTTACTCCTCACGTTATGCTGAGTTGTCCCCTGATCTCTCTGGTAAATGGCATATTTATTCTTCTTAATTTCCCCAAGCACTACCTTCCTCACATACTGCAACTGACCTACTGAATAGCGTCTGTCAACAGCATCTGCTAAAATCTGCTTTAAAGTTTCTTCAGATGTATTACGGAGAATCCTTTTAAATTCTCCATATCGGAATGCTTTAATCAAATGTGCTATCTGCATGCAAAAAATTATTCACTGCAGTAGATTTTCTATGTGGCTTAAACTGTATCCTATTACTCCCACCCACATACATCTCCACATCCAGGTAAATTATACTAGTGGACCTAGCTGGTAAGTGAACTTCATACCATGTACTGTACCATTCAGTTCTTCCATAAATTTCAAAAAAGCTTTCTGTTCACGTCTACATACAAAAATTAAATAGTCTATGAATCTACCATAGTATACAACATTCTCAATAAAATAATTGATAAATGAACTGATTTTCAAAGTCACCCATGTACACCACAGCATATGAAGGGGCAAAGGCTGCCCCCATAGCCATGCCTCTCTTTTGCAAAAAGAACTGTTTGCCCCATCTGAAGTAATTGTGAGTGAGACTAAATTCCAGCAGAAACAAAAGAAATGAAAGAACGGGGACACTCCCCCGTCGTTCTTCCCACAGGCCTCTTCTGATATCAGTGTTTGTATATAATGAACTCACATCCACCGTGGCCCAGAAGTAATTGTCCTGCCACTCAATTTTCTTAAGTCTCTCACACGAATCCCCAGTATTTTTGATATGGGCTGATAACTTTTTGCAAGTATTTTTTCAGGTGAAAATCCAAAAATAGGCCCACATTTTCCAAATAAGAGCCCATCATGGAATCAGTAGGCTTGCCTGGGGAGCATTCTAAATTCTTATGAATCTTCAGTAGTGCATAAAACTTTGGATCTGTGGGTTCCTTAATAAATAATCTTTTCACATCCCTTTTAGGAAACCCGATCTTTCATCTTTCTCCAAAATTTCAAGCAATTCCTCATTAAATCCATGTAAGGGATTGTCAGGTATTTCAACATAATCATCTTGTTCCAAGATCAGGTCTTTCACCATCTTCTCATAATCCCTTTGATTCATAACTACCCAGTTGTCCCCCTTATCTGCTTGCCTAAAAACAAATTCACCTGATTTAGTGTGTACCTTCTGCAGTTCAAGCTATTCCTTTTTTGACAAATTGTAGCTCTTGTTACTTTTAAGAAAATTATCAAACTCCCGTTCAATTTGCCTACAAATTACATTTTCAAACATTTTAATACACATAGAGTGTTTAGAAGGCATAAACTTACTTCTGTTAGAAGAAAAAGGTGGAAAACCAGTATCAAATTCACTATTTAACACAACCTCGGGCTCAAAATCATATATGTCATTAACTTCAGTTACATCATTCAACATTTCAAAATAAAAATCATTTTCATGAATGCTTACATTTAACAATTCATCTTCCATGTTTAATTCACACTCTGGACGTTGGAGATGCATTTCCTATTTTCTGGCATACTAAAAAACACTTTCAAATACAATTTTCTACAGAAACGTTTAGCATCTAAAATAACGTTTGCTAGACAAGAAATTCTAGTCTGAACAAATTTAGGGCCCCTCAGTAACACATTTTGAAACTGTTTTGTATGCTTCAAAGCAGACAAATTAACAATCTTTAAATCAACAAGTAGCATGCCCCATTCAAAACAGAGGTTCCATAGTATCTTCAAATAATTCCCTGTCGCAAGCATTACACTCATTTTGAGAGCCAAAAGCATTTTCAGAGAGCAAGAGATTACTGTTCTCTGCCACAATCACAGCGTTAAATACCTTGTTAACATCATGAGTCCCAAAAGTCCGACACAGCAAGCGTTCACTCCATGAAGATATACAGGGCAACTGCTCACCACCAAAGCGTGTTACTTCAAAAGATAAATCTTTCTTTACTTCTTCCTGGTATAGTTGTTGAAGTTGAGCTCTGATATTTGTGTTCCTGTTATGTTTGTGTCTTCCTGTTCTTGTTCTGTTGGTACTGGAAACTAATAACCCTGACAGAACAAGGGGAAGACTGATGTGCATAGTCAGGCTTTTAAGAAATAAGTGGCATGTATTTTTACTTTGCAGAGTATGTGGCTGAGGTGACTGGATTTTGTTCCACATTTGGCTACTGCTGTCTCGATGGTGAGCATGCTTATTGCTCTGTCTAATCTGTTTGCGCATTTTTGAACAACAATAATAATAATAAGGCTTCAAGGCATAATGTGTAGAATACATTGTCTTGAAATGTATTTTAATTTTCTTTGTTTCTGATCCCTTATTTTATTATTTTTTTCTTGTTTTGAGAGAGGTTGTAATGGTTTATACTTTTATTTTTTGGGTGGGGATGACCCTGTCAGTGGTCTGTTCTTTTAGGTGCCTTGTAAGGCAGCATGCGCCTAAATATTCGTTTTTTTAAGTTTTTCATACTGTTTGCTTGTTTTCTTAATATGTGATATTGAAAACTTCCCACAGTCATAACATTTTGTCTTATTACCCTTAATTTTATTTCACTGGCAGTACTTTGCTTTTGGACTGTTTTAGGAACTAAGTAGTGTGCCTTGTCAAAGTGGAATATTTCTAGTAAAAGGGTGAAATGGAGGGACAACCTCTTCAAAGGCTGAGCTGAAGCCAGAGAGCAGTAATAAGACACAAGGCCTTGTATGGGCTTTGGTCCAAGTCCTCTCGAATTCCCTCTGTGCAGCAGCCTTTGAGCTTTTTCCTCCTTTAAAGAATTATCTTTACGCTTTTTGACTCCTGATGACAGTGAGTGCAGTCACAGAAGTGTGCTTCACAGTACCTTTGCATGTGTGTGTGTGTGTGTGTGTGTGTGTGTGGGGGGCTGTCCTCCTCCTCCTTCTCCTTCCTTGTATTTTATGTGTAAATCTTGGGTTGAGTCATCAGCTTGCAGAAAACCTGAATTTTAAGTTCCTGGAACAGTTTGGACTAAAAAGAAACATGCTTCCTCACCTACCTCAGACTCATCCCTTTCCCGAGGTAATGGTAGCTTGCTGTTAGGCTTGAGCAGGCCTCTGATAGTTATGCTTTCTAGATGCCTGAGTGGCTTCAGATTCTGAGCCTACAGCAACCCATGTAGGTGTTTTTCTTCCACTTTTGTAAGTCACCACAGACCGACCTTGTCTTATTTTATTTTATCTTGGGCTTGACTGATTCATGCTTTCTATGGCGCAATAGATGGCTTTGAGAGCTGCTTCCTCTTTGGTTAGGGAATTCAGGTTCTTGGATGTTTTATTATGAAACTTCAGAACACAAACACTTGCATCACAAATGTTCAGTCTCGCAGCCTTGAAACTTGACATTAACATGCAACCAAATGAGAAACTTCAAAACAGGTGCTTCTGCAGTGGGAGGAGCCCCTGCACTTTTTGCACCCCCCATGAATTTATATATTTCAGCTCTAGGGTTGCACAATGCTGGGAAAAGGGAAAAAGTCCCCAAAAACAGCAGTCTCAAACAGTCCCTTTTTTCACTCTCTATTGACTGAGCAAGTAGAGCTGGGAGCATATAAATGAAACCATTCTTAGGCTTTGCAAGGAGGGTATGGTGCATTGCATTGTTTGGGCTCCCATGTTCATCTGTTGTGCTACTTTCATTTCATTTCCGAGTTTTTTACCCAAGCCTTAAGTATCATGCATGGTGATCTTCGTGCTTCACTGTTGCAGTCATCACATTTGGGTTATCCCTGCCAGGGTTGCCCTCGGCCAGCCTGAATACCAGAGGCTTAGTATTTCCGTGTCGGTTGCTGTTGCTTCAGGACTGACATCAGGTCATCAGTAGTATAAAGTAAGGCAGCCAATGCCATTACATCAGTCTTTCTTACCATGGAGCCTGAAGCAGAAGCAGTTCACATGAGTGCTGGTCGGCCGTTACCTGAGTTTCGTCTGCCGATTTGAAGCTGAAGTCTTCTAAACCTAAGTACCCTGTTGGGGATCCTTTTTTCTTGCACTAACCGATGTCAGAAAAAGTTAATTGTCTCGCCTGTGGAAAGCAAATATCACACAGAGACTTTCATTCTTACTGCGTCACTTGTTTAGGCCCAGACCTCGATGTCCCCTGCTGTCACTTCTGTGCTTTGAACTATCCATAGTCAGGCCCTTATTGTAGATAGATATTTTTGCTTACAGTCCTTGAACTCCGATATGGCTTCGGTAAGCCATCCAACAGCAGATCTTCTGAAAAAATGTAAAGATAAAGACAGAGACAGACCGCACAGGTCCAAATCTACCAACAATGCTTCCGTTAAGCTAGTCGTCAGTTCTCCGGTCCTCAGTGAGGTGCTGTAGCAGCATATAATGCCTGCCTGTTTGGATTCACAGGCTGCTACTGAGACCCTTTCGGAGTCCGGTATGCCGCAAAACTCTTCTTCGAGTAAGGATCCTGCAGTCGTCTCTACCTTGGATGGGTCCGGAGCCACTGAGCAGGCACCGGCTTCCGAGGAAGTCCTTCGCATTACCGATTCTCTACACAAACCAAAGTTGTTTTTCGTGATTACCGTTCTTTAGAAAATGACAGAGTTTCTTAGGCCCAGGGTACGAACCACACCCAAGAAACCGACAACCCAATCTCAGCACCTGCTTCCCTGCCTCAGTCTCAATGCTTAAAATGGCGGAAGACCTTAACATGCTGATCATGGGAAGCCAAGCTACCCCCTCCAAAAGGAAAAGAGATCTGTCCCCAGTAGTTTTGTCTGAACAAGAGTCAGATGACTCTGATGCAGCTGAATATGAAGACCTGCAAATCCCTCTCTACTTATGAGGATTCTGATGCAGAGGATTCCATCCCTTCCGCCTCTCCCCCAGAGGATTTTTCCTTTTGGGAAACACTTCATTCCTTAAGGGAGCATTTCCAATGGGAGAGTCAGGACTACCCCAAGTCTAAAAAGAGACTCAAGGAATTCTTAGATCTTCCACAGCACAGACCCTTGGCCACCCCCCCCCCCAATCCTGGCTGTTGTGGAGGATGTTTTCCTGGAATCCAGCTTGACTCCTGACACCCTCCCTTCTGCACCCAGAAAACCAGACCAGTACTATAGAGTCCCTGACTCACACAAATTTCTTTTTAAAAATCCTACTGCTGACCCTGAGGTAATTTCTCAAGGGCCTAAAGGGATTAAAGCAACCTCTGCTAAGAATCCCACCCCTTCAGATAGGGATTCCCGAGCACTAGACCGATGGGATAAAAAAGTATACACCTCAGCTACTCTTACTATCCGGGCACTAAATTGTCAGTTCCATGTGCTAAAATTTCAGCAACATACCATGGAACTCCTCAAACCTCTTCCTTTCCTGCTTGTGCAGAATCTAAAGAGTTACAAGCATTAATGCATTCTGCAAGTCAAGTAACTAAACACACCTTGCACTGTGGTTTTGACTCCCTAGCAGCTTCTTGCAGGGCAGCAGTCACTGTATCTGTCATTAGAAGCATGCATGGCTTAAGGAACAGACCTTGCTAGACCATGTCAAATCTAAATTGTTGGATGCCCCCTTGCACAAAGACAACTTATTTGGCATTAAGGCAGAAGAGGTCTTAAAAAAGATGGAAGAAAAAACAAAATCGAAAAAGCAAAATCTATGCAGACAGTTAAGGATTTCTTACAGGTCCAGCTACCCAGGTTTAGCAGGAATTGTCCCACCAAGCACTGGTCCTTTCCTGCTCCCACTAAGCCAGTCCAGCCCAGACCCCAGGGAACCAGACCCCGCCCAGGCAGGAGCCACAGGGAATGCCGAGATCTAAGCAGTGGACTACCTCCAAAACCAGGGAGTTCTAAGCCACCCCCTTATAGTAAGAACTCACAATGACTGACCTCCCCCACCCCCTCCCTCTGCCCACCTTCACTTTACCCCTAGGAGGAAAACTCTCCTTTCACTCAAGGCTCACCTGGGCCACCACTACCAACATCCACTGAGTTCTCAACATAGTGTCCCAGGGGTACAGATTTTCTTTCCACACACTTCCTACCCCAAAAAGGTTCGCAGAACAGAGAGGCCAAGGTTTCTACTCCAGACTTTTTCTGGTACCCAGAAAAGAGGACACTTGGTGCCCCATCCTCGATCTATCCATTCTGAACACCTTCCTGGTGATCCCCAAAATTCAAAATGCTCACCCTCCAGCAGCTGCTACCCATGCTCTCCAAGGATGCTTGGCTAGATCTAAAAGAGGTCTACTTCCACATTCCTATCAGGGAATCATGCAGGAAATATCTCCGTTTCAAGGCAGGATCTCAGCACTTTCAGTTCTCTGTGCTTCCCTTTGACTTATCTGCTGCTCCCAGAGTTTTCACAAAATGTCTGGCTCCAGCCATTGCCTTTTGCAGACAAAGGAATATCAAGATTTACCCATACTTAGACGACTGCCTAATTTAGGCTGACAGCCAGTAAAAGCTGCTCAAGCACTTGGCCTTTGTAAAGTCCCTGCTCACCTCCCTGGGGTACACACTCAACGAAAAGAAATCCAAACAGGTGCCCACCCAAAGGATTATATTCCTGGGAGCAAGCCTGGACACAGCATCCCAGATAGCATTCCTTACACCAGAAAAGCAAATTGTCCTGACAGCCTACTTCTTTCAACTAGCCACCAGACCCCAGCTGTCTGCAAGAAAGATCCTGCCAGCTCTGTGGTTCATGGCATCTTGCATACTACTCATTCCATATGCCAGACTGCATATGAGGAAACTTCAGTGGTACCTAAAAAGTCTTTGGTGTCAACACTCTCAAGACGTGGAGACTCTTCTACCTATAATTCCTTGCCTCAGAAAAGATTTTCTTTGGTGGGCAACAGCATGATGTTGTTCGTGTTTCACTGTTGCAGTCATTACATTTGGGTAATCCTGCTGGCAGGTTGCCCTCAGTCGGCCTGAATTCCAAAGTCTTGGGTCCTGCGTCGGCTATCATCGCCCCTTCCCTGACGTCAGGTCGTCAGGGTTTTAAAAGAAGCAGCCGTCGCCATTTTCTTTAGTCTTTCTTGTCGCGTGGTGCCTGAAGCAGAAGCAGTTTGCAAGTGCCGGTCAGCCGACTCCTGAGATTTTCGAGTTCGAATTTCAGATCCGAAGTCTTCTATAAAGCTAAGTACCCCGTTGGGGAAACTTTTTCTTGCTCCAGAACCGATGTCAGAAAAAGTTAATAATTATATTTCTTGTGGGAAGCAAATACCTCATAAGGACTTCAATTCTTACTGTATTCTTTGCCTATGCCCTGATCATAACTTTCTGGGTTGTTGGTTTTGTGCTAGATTTAACCAATGCACTGTTAAGCATCAGTATGATTTTGCTTTGAACTATTTTGGACGCAGGTTTAATTATCCAGAAATGTCGGTAAGCCATCCGACTACCGGAGTTATCAAAAAACGTAAAGAAAAAGAAAGACAGCAGAGGCCCAAAACCGACGACGAAGCTTCTCCTAAGCCAGTCGCTGGTTCTCAGTGAGGCGCTTTCGCAGCCCCTGACGACCGCTACTTTAGTCGCAGGCCGCTACCGACTCCCACGTGGAGTCGGCCATGCCGCTGGAAACTCAAGGTATTGGAGCCTCGGATGCTAATCCCTCAGATGGGTCTGGAGCCGCTGAGTAGGCACCGGCTTCTGAGGGTGTATTCAGACCCAAACATCTCTACATTAAACCGACTTCAAAGGCAAAGACTAAAGCACCTTCAAAGGCAAAGAAGCAAACTCAAGAGCCACGTGGACAGGCCTCCATGCCCACAAAACAGATGCTCAAAATGGCCGAAGGCTTGATTACCTTGATCAGGGGTTCCCATCCCCCTCCTAAGAGGCCTAGGCAAGAGACTGACTATGAATCTTCAGATCAGGTTTCCATTTCTTCTGATTCCTCTTCTGAACAGGAATATTCTTTCCCCCCATGAGGATTCTGATGCTGAAGAAATCCATACCTTCAGCTTCTCCTCCTGAGGACTGTTCTTTTGGGGAAACCTTACATACTATGAGGGAGCATTTCCACTGGGAGAGCCAAGATTTTTCAGAATCTAAAAAGAAGCTCAGGGATTTCCTGATGTTCATCGTGTTTCACTGCTGCAGTCATTACTCTTGGGTTTTCCTGCTGGCAGGCTACCCTCAGTCTGCCAGAATTCCAAAGTCTAGGTACGGCGTCAGTTGCAGTCGCCTCCTCCCTGACGTCAGTGCGCCAGGGGTATAAAAGATGCAGCCGACGCCATTTTCCTCAGTCTTTCTTGCCACGCGGTGCCCGAAGCAAAAGCAGTTCGCAAGTGCCGGTCAGAAGATTCCTGGGATATTCAAATCCGAATTTCAGAACCGAAGTCATCATTAAAGCTAAGTACCCCGTTGGGGAAACTTTTTTCTTGCTCCAGACCGATTTCAGAAAAAGTTAACAATTGTATTTCTTGTGGGAAGGAAATACCTCACAAGGATTTTCACTCTTACTGTATTCCTTGCGTAGGCCCTGATCACAGCGTTGCTAGCTGTCAGTTTTGTGCTAGATTTAACCAACGCACTATTAAGCGTCGGTTGATTTTGCATGTCATTACTTTGGCCGAAGATTTAATTATATAATGCCTTCGGACCAGCCGACAACCGGAGTTTACAAAAAGCGCAAGGACAAGGAAAAGGATAGGCATCCGAGGTCCAAAACTGACGACGAGGCCTCTGCTAGGCCAGTCGCCGGTTCTCAGTGAGGCGCTTTCACAGCCCCTGGTGCCTGCTACCTCAGAGCCACAGGCCGCTTCCGACTCCCACATGGAGCCAACTGGGCCTCTGGATACTCAAGGTATTGGACACTTGGAAATCATTCCCTCAGATGGGTCCGGAGCTGCTGAGCAGACATCGGCTTCTGAGGGTGTCTTCAGACCTACACAACTATATATTAAGCCATCTTCAGCTTCAAAGACGAAGATTAAAGCAGCTCTAAAGACAAAGAAACAAGTACAGCATTCTCCTGCTCAGACTTCCATGGCTAAGAAACAGATGCTCAAAATGGCCGAAGACCTAATTACTTTGATCAGGGGCTCCCATCCCCCTCCTGATAAGAGGCCTAGGCAAGAGACAGAGTATGATTCTTCTGATCAATTTTCTATTTCCTCTGACTCCTCTTCTGAACAGGATTACTCCATGCTTCCCTATGAGGATTCTGATGCTGAATAATCCATTCCTTCAGCCTCTCCTGCTGAGGATTATTCTTTTGGGGAAACCCTGCATACCATGATGGAGCATTTCCACTGGGAGAGCCAACATTATTCTGAATCTAAGAAAAGGCTCAGGGACTTTCTACTACTTCCTCAGCACAGACCCCTTGCTATTCCACCTGTTCTAGACATTGTAGATGATGTATTTTTAGAGTCTGGCCTGTCCCCTGACTCTTTACCCCCTGCACCTGCTAAGTCAGACAGATACTACAGGGTCCCGGATTCTCATAAATTCCTATATAAAAACCCCGCTGCTGACCCAGAAACTATATCTCAGGGTCCCAAAGGGGTCAAAGCTTCCACTGCAAAAAACCCTGTCCCCTCTGATAGGGATTCTAGGGCTCTAGACAGATGGGGGAAAAAAGTCTACACTTCTGCTACCCTGGCTGTAAGGGCTTTAAATTGTCAGTTTCATATGCATTAATATCAGCAATATTTAATGTCACTGCTTAAACAGAAATAGTTGACAAATACTGAATGTTCAGAGAACAAGGAATTGCAGGATTTATTGCATGCAGCTGAACAAGTGGGAAAGCATACTTTGCAATGTGGTTATGATTCACTGGAGGCCTCTTGCAGGGCCGCTGTTATAGGTACTGTTATTAGAAGGCATGCTTGGTTAAAGGAACAGAATCTGCCTGATCATGTTAAAGCAAAATTATTAGATGCACCATTACAGCATGATACTTTGTTTGGTACTAAAGCAGAAGAGGTGTTGAAAAAAATGGAGGATAAAGCAAAATCCATGCAGACAGTCAAGGATTTCTTACAGGTACAATCACCCAGGTTTAGCAGGAACTGGCCTTCTAAAAATTGGTCCTTTCCAGTGTCAGACAGACCACAAAGAGGCAGATACAGGCATCCCAGAGGCAGATCTCAGCCCCAAGGCTCATACAGGCCTAAACAGTGGGGTGCTCCTACCTCCAAAAGCGGTAGAAAACAAATCACAGCCTTACAGAAAACAGTCCAAATGACTTTCCTCTACCAGATCCAAGCACTTTTCTTTTGGCAGCCCCTTAGGGGGGAAAACTAGCACTTTTTTCATCAAATTGGCAAATGGTTACCCAAGACAAATGGATCCTGAACATAGTGTCCCAAGGCTACAGGTTCCATTTTCACACTCTACCAAGGTCAAAAGGTATGCCAGACCTGCCACACAATCAATGGGCAGAGGCACAAAAACAAATTACAGCCCTCATGGACATGAGGGCCATTCAGCAAATACCACAACAAGAGCAGGGGCAAGGATTTTACTCCAGACTTTTCCTAGTACCCAGAAAGAGCAAAACCTGGAGACCAATACTGGACCTGTCTATACTAAATAGGTTTCTGGAAGTTCCAAAATTTAAGATGTTGACTCTACAGCAGCTACTGCCCATGCTGGGCGAGAAGGCTTGGCTCGTAACTTTGGACCTAAAAAAAGCATACCTGCATGTCCCAATCAGACAGTCTTGCAGGAGATGCCTCAGATTCATAGCTGGCTCAATGCATTACCAATTCTCTGCACTGCCCTTTGGCTTATCTACTGCGCCCAGGGTCTTCACAAAATGCCTGGTACCAGTAATTGCTTTTTGCAGACAAAAAGGAATTCAAATATATCCCTACTTGGACGACTGCCTAATTCAAGCAGAGAACACAGATATTCTTCTAAAGCATCTGGCGTTTGAAAAAGATTACTAATTGGCCTAGGGTACACAGTAAACGAAAAGAAATCAAAACTAGTGCCCTCTCAAGAGATAATATTCCTGGGTGCAAGCTTAAATACAACTGCCCAGATGGCTTATCTCACGCCAGACAAACAAAAGCATCTGACTACTTACTTCAAGAAATTGGCAACAAAAACCCACTTATCTGCAAGGAAAATCCTGCAGGCCTTAGGTTTCATGGCATCCTGCATTCTACTAATTCCATATGCCAGACTGCATATGAGGAAACTACAATGGTATCTAAAAAGTGTTTGGACTCAGCATTGCCACAGCCTGGAGACAGTAATTGCACTCCTTCCCTGCCTGCAACAGGAGTTTCGATGGTGGGCAGAAGCCTGTCACCACAACAAGGGTCTGCCATTCAGTCTACCCATAGCCATACAGACCCTGACAAACGGATGCATCAGATTATGCCTGGGGGGCCCATATGGCAGGAAAATGTATTCAGGGCACATGGTCTGCAAACCAGATGCATCTTCACATCAATCAAAAAGAGATGCTAGCTGTTGAAAATGCTCTGACAGCTTTCAAGGACCTGCTTCATCCAGGCCAGATGTTCATCATGTTGCACTGCTGCAGTCATTACACTTGGGTTATCCTGCCGTCAGGCGGTCCCGCAGTCGGCCAGAGTTCCAAAGTCTTGGTCCGTCGTCGGTTGCTGTCGCTTCTTCCCTGACGTCAGTGCGCCAGGGGTATATAAGATGCATCCAACGCCATTTTCTTCAGTCTTTCTAGCCGAGCGGTGCCCGAAGCAGAAGCAGTTTGCAAGTGCCGATCGGCCGACTCATGAGATTTTCGAAGTCGAATTTCAGATCCGAAGTCTTCAATAAGCTAAGTACCCCATTGGGGAAACTTTTTTCTTGCCTCAGACCGATGTCAGAAAAAGTTAATAATTGTATTTCTTGTGGGAAGCAAATACCTCATAAGGACTTCCACTCTTACTGTATTCCATGCCTAGGCCCTGATCACGACGTCACTAGTTGTCGGTTTTGTGCTAGATTTAACAAACGCACTATAAAACGACATTTTGATTTTGCTTTGCACTACTTTGGCCAAAGGTTCAATTATACTATGCCATCGGATCAACCGACGACCGCAATTCCGAAAAAATGCAAAGACAAGGATAAAGACAGGCATCCGAGGTCCAAAACCGACAACGAAACCTCTTCTAGGCCAGTCGCTGGTTCTCAGGTGCTTTCGCAGCCCCTGACGCCCGCTACCTCAGAGCCACAGGCCGCCTCGTACTCCCACGTGGAGACAACTAGGCCTCTGGAAACTCAAGGTATTGGGCCTACGGAAACTAATCCCTCAGATGGGTCCGGAGCCGCTGAGCAGGCATCGGCTTCTGAGGGTGTTTTCAGACCTTCACAAAAGTACCATTAAAGACAAAGAAGCAAGTGCAGCATTCTCCTGGACAGTCCTCCATGCCTAAGAAACAGATGCTTAAAATGGCTGAAGACCTCATTACTCTGATCAGGGGTTCCCATCCCCCTCCTGAGAAAAGGCCTAGGCAGGATACAGACTATGATTCCTCTGATCAGGTTTCCATTTCCTCTGAATCCTCTTCAGACCAGGGATACTCTCTGCCCCCCTATGAGGACTCTGATGCTGAAGAATCTATCCCTTCAGCCTCTCCTCCTGAGGATTATTCTTTCGGGGAAACGTTACATACCATGAGGGAGCATTTCCATTGGGAAAGTCAGGATTATTCAGAATCCAAGAAAAGGCTCAGGGATTTCCTTTTATTGCCTCAGCACAGGCCCCTGGCTATTCCGCCTGTGCTAGATATTGTGGATGATGTGTTCTCTGAATCCAGCTTATCTCCTGATTCTTTGCCCCCTGCACCAGCTAAGCCAGATAGGTATTATAGAGTCCCTGACTCTCACAAGTTTCTTTATAAAAACCCTTCTGCTGATCCAGAAACTATTTCCCAGGGTCCAAAAGGGGTTAAGGTTTCCATTGCAAAAAATCCAGTACCCTCTGACAGAGATTCCAAAGCTTTGGATAGATGGGGGAAGAAAGTTTACACTTCTGCAACTTTAGCAGTAAGGGCTTTAAATTGCCAGTTTCACATGCTTAAGTACCAACAATATTTTATGGCTCAGTTAAAACAGAAAATGCTTGCAAGCTCAGAAGCTCCTGACTGTAAAGAAATGCAGGATTTATTGCATGCAGTTGAACAGGTGGGAAAACATACTCTGCAATGTGGTTTTGATTCTTTAGAGGCCTCTTGTAGAGCCGCAGTTACAGGATGTTCATCGTGCATACAGCTGCAGTCATAACAGATGGGGTTCTCCTGCCGTCAGGCGGGTCCTCGGTCGGCCGAATTCCAAAGTCTAGGTCAGGCGTCGGTTGTCGTCGCTTCTTCCCTGACGTCAGTGCGACAGGGGTATAAAGGAACCAGCCGACGCCATTTTCTTCAGTCTTTCTTGCCGCGCGGTGCCAGAAGCAGTTCGCAAGTGCCGGTCGGCCAGCTCCTGAAATTACGAAAATTTTGAAACCGAAGTCTTATTGAAAGCTAAGTACCCCGTTGGGGAAACTTTTCTTGCCTCAGACTGATGTCCGACAAAGTTAATAATTGTATTTCATGTGGGAAGCAAATACCGCATAAGGATTTCCATTCCCTCTGTATTCCTTGTTTAGGCCCAGACCACGACGTCTCGGTCTGTCGTTTTTGTGCTACATTCAACAAACGCACCATTAAGCGTCGGGCGGAGTTCGCCCAGCATTATTTTGGCAAAACATTTAACTATATTATGTCGTCGGATACTCCAACTCCAGTTTTGTCTAAAAAGCGCAAAGATAAGGACCGACACACGAGGTCCGCGGCCTCTACCGACACCACGCCAAAGCTTGACTACACATGGTCCGGTTCTCAGCAAGGTGCCTACGCAGCCCCTGACTACCGACGACACTTCACTGGCGGTGTCTCCTGTGCCCGAGGTCGCAGGCTCCTCGGCCCACACCCCGACTACAGATACCAAAGCCACTCTTGGCGTTGAATCTCAAAATGTGGACAGGTCTACCTCCTCTCAGGGTGTCTTCAGACCTTCCTCTTCTTTTTCCATCAAGGCTTTCACTAAGTCTAAAACAGCCATGCATTCTAAGAGACAAGCTACACAGGGCCCATCTCCAGGCCCCATGCCTAAAAAACAGATGCTTAAAATGGCTGAGGATTTAATTACTCTTATCAGGGGTTCTCAACCCCCACTGGACAAAAGGCCCAGAGTGGAGGAAGAATCCCCCTCCTCTGATCAGGGCTTCATTATTTCAGAGCACTCTGATGATCAGGAACATTCTTACTCCCCTTTTGAAGACTCTGATGCAGAGGAGTCCATTCCTTCTGTATCCCCCCCAGAGGATTACTCATTTGGGAAAACTTTGCATACCTTAAGGGAACACTTCCACTGGGAAGGCCAAGATTATTCAGATTCCAAGAAAAGGCTTAGGGAATTTCTCTTGCTACCTCAGCACAGGCCTCTGGCTATACCTCCTGTCTTGGACATCCTAGATGATGTTTACTCGAGGCCTGCCTTAACCCGGATTCTCTACCTCCAGCCCCAGTCAAGCCTGACAGGTACTACAGGGTTCCTGACTCACACCAATTTCTATACAAAAGCCATGCTGCTGACCCAGAAACCATCTCACAGGGCCCCAAGGGAATTAAGGCCTCCACTGCTAAAAATCCATTACCTTCCGAGAGAGATTCCAGATCCTTAGAAAGGTGGGGAAAAAAGGTATATACCTCGCTACCTTAACCATGAGGGCCTTAAACTGTCAGTTCCATATGCTAAAATACCAACAGTTTTTATCACAATTGAAAAGTAAAATGTCACAACCTGAACAACCAGACTTGAAGGAGTTGCAGGATTTGATGCATAGTGCAGAACAAGTGGGTAAGCATACCTTACAATGTGGTTTGGATGCTCTAGAGGCCTCATGTAGAGCTGCTGTTACAGGATCAGTCATATGTAGACATGCCTGGCTCAAGGAACAAACCTTGCCAGATCATGTCAAAGCTAAATTACTAGATGCCCCTCTACAAAAGGATGTATTATTTGGTGCTAATGCTGAGGAGGTATTAAGGAAAATGGAGGAAAAGGATAAATCTATGCAAACTGTGAAAGATTTTCTACAGGTACAACCCCCACGTTTCAGTAGAAATTGGCCTTCCAAAAATTGGTCCTTTCCAGCCACGGACAGACCCCAAAGAGGTAGATACAGGCGCCCGAGGGGCAGAGGACAATCCCAAGGATCGTTTAGAGGCAGACAATGGCAAGCTCCTACACAAAGAGGTGGTGAGGATAACTCGCAACCATTCAGAAAGCAAGCCCAATTACTTTCCCCTTTGCATGCCAAGCAAGACTCAAATGGCAGCACCCTTAGGAGGAAAACTGGCATTATTTTCAAAAAATTGGCATATTGTCACAAAAGGCAAATGGATCCTGGACATTATAAACAGAGGCTGCAGATTACATTTTCACACCCTTCCAAAAATGAGAGGCATGCCAAACCTGCCACACAATCAAAGGGCAGAGGCACAAAGGCAAATTACAGATCTCATAGACATGAAAGCTATTCAAGAGGTACCTACGCACGAACAAGGTCAAGGTTTTTATTCCAGACTATTCCTGGTACCAAGGAAGGGAAAAGATTGGGGACCTATTTTGGACCTATCCATCCTAAACACATTTCTACTGCATCAAAATTCAAGATGCTCACTCTACAGCAGCTTCTTCCCATGCTGGGCAAGGAGTCTTGGCTGGTAACATTGGACCTCAAGGAGGCATACCTGCATGTCCCAATCAGACAAAATTGCAGAAGATACCTCAGATTTCTTGCAGGTTCAACCCATTATCAATTCTCTGCATTGCCCTTTGGCTTATCTACTGTGCCCAGAGTATTCACGAAATGCCTGGCATCAGTAATTGCCTACTGCAGACTTCAAGGGATACAAATATACCCCTATTTGGATGACTGCCTGATCCAAGCGGACAGCAAGCACATTCTTCTGAAACATCTGGCTTATGTAATAATGTTGTTGAACTCTCTGGGATACACAGTCAACAAAAGAAATCAAGGCTAATACCCTCTCGAAAATAATTTTCCTGGGTGCCAACTTGGACACAAACACCCAGATGGCCTACCTCACGCCAGAGAAGCAGGGCAACTAACTCAATAATTCAGAGCACTAGCAAATTGCACCAGGCTGACTGCAAGGAAAATCCTGCAGGCTCTGGGATTCATGGCATCTTGCATCTTACTAATCCCATGTGCAAAGCTGCATATGAGGAAACGTCAATGGTACCTGAAAAACCTATGGTCTCAACACAGCCACAGTTTGAAACAATAATACCACTAATTCCATGTCTTCAAAAGGAATTTCTGTGGTGGGCTCAAGCATGCCAAACAAACACAGGTCTTCCATTCAGCAAGCCTCAAGCAAATCAAGTCATCACAACAGACGCCTCGGACTACGCCTGGGGGGTGCACATGACAGATCGGTGCATTCAGGGCAAATGGTCCCAAAAAGAAAAGCACCTTCACATCAATCAAAAGGAAATGCTAGCAGTAATAAATGCTATTATAGCTTTCAAAGAACTTCTGCAACCAGGTCAACTATTGATAAGAATGGACAACACCACAGTTATGTGGTACATAAACAAACAGGGAGGAACACATTCATACCCTTTATGCAGACTGGCCATGTCACTTTGGAACATGGCCATGGACTTACAAATTGAACTACAAGCACAGTACTTGCCAGGCAAGGAAAACACGCTGGCAGACAAGCTAAGCAGAAATATGACAGATCCACACAAATGGAAGTTGCATCCAAAAGTTTTTACATCGATAATCCAAGCATGGGGAAGGCCAGACATATAGATCTCTTTGCCTCCCACAAAAATCACCAATTGACAAAATTCTGCTCAAGGATTTTCCATCCAAAGGCCTGGAGAGTGGACACTCTCTCTTTCAGTTGGACATCAATGACGGTTTATGCCTTCCCACCTCTTCCTCTGCTGCCCAAAGATCTATTGAAAACCAGAGCAGACAGCCAAAGATGATTCTCATTGCTCCAGACTGGCCAAGACAACACTGGTACCCACTCCTGAGGAGCCTGACGCATTCCCCACCATGGGCCCTGCCTCTAATGCCTCTTCTCCTGACTCAGCACAGCTTCAAGACTCTTCACAGCCAGCTAAAAACACTCAATCTAGCCGCATGGAAGATTCCTTAGCATCACAACATACCCTACTCTCCAAGGAGGTGCAGGATGTCATTTTGGAGGCCAGAAGGCCGTCAACTAGAAAAGCTTACTCCGCAAAATGGAAACGGTTTTATGTCTGGAATGAGGAAAAAGGGCCAGGATCCTGGAAAACTGAATTTACCTCAAATACTACAGTATGTAGCTGAGCTGCTAAGCAGTGGACTTTAATTCTCCTCCATCAAAATCCATGCCTCAGCCATTTCTGCAGAATATAACACTGATCCACCCTTATTCTCTCACCCTCTCTTAAGACAGTTCCTCAGAGGGGCTAAGAATCTAAAACCCCCAAGGAAACAACCAATACCTGCTTGGGATCTCAATTTCATTCTGGAGAAACTGACCTTGCCTCCCTTTGAGCCAGCTGCCTCATCAGATTTGCAATATTTGTCCTGGAAAACAGCTTTCCTTCTGGCTATTACCTCAGCTCGTAGAGTTTCAGAACTACAAGCTGTCATGGCTGTGCAGCCTTTTATCATCTTCCATCAGGACAGCGTTTCTTTACGAACCAACCCGTCCTTTATGCCAAAAGTGGTATCCAGGGTAGCTTTGAATCAGGCCATACACTTACCTACCTTTTATCCTAATCCTCAAAACAAAGGGGAGAGATTACTACATTCCTTGGACATCCACAGACAACTGCGTTATTATTTGGACAGAACAAAGCCTTTCAGAAAATCGGAACAGCTCTTTGTGTCCTATGCTGTAGGAGCTCAAGGAAAGCCAATTTCCAAACAGACAATCTCAAAATGGATAGCCCACTGCATACGCTTTTGCTATTCTTTTCATGGCAAAACTGTACCTACAGGCATCAGATCTCACTCCACAAGGGCCACAGCTACCTCTGCAGCTTTCCTCAGAGGAGTTCCTACCAAAGATATTTTGGAAGCAGCCACTTGGAGTTTTGTGCATACCTTCTCCAAGCACTACCACCTACCATTATACTCCAACTAGACCAGGCTTTGCCACTGCAGTCTTGCAGGGCATCCTGGCTCCTCCTAGTTCCACCTAGTGCCTACCACCCCTTTCTTAGCTTTGGGATTCTACCCATCTGTTATGACTGCAGCTGTATGCACGATGAACATAGTACAGTTTTGTACCTACCATAAATGTAGATGTTCGAGTGCTAATACAGCTGCAGTCCAAGTTTCCCTCCCTCCTTCCCCTCTTGGGACAGGCCTGTTGGCTAACACCTCCTCATACAACCTGATTGGGTATTCATTTATGGTGTATTTGCTTGCAACTACTGCATTTTGATTATATTGCATTGCTTTATTACACAAATTTATGTATTGCCTTCCTTCTGGGGGCACCTGACATCTGGGGCAAGAAAAACTGAAGAAAATGGCGTCGGCTGGTTCCTTTATACCCCTGTCGCACTGACGTCAGGGAAGAAGCGACGACAACCGACGCCGGACCTAGACTTTGGAATTCGGCCGACCGAGGACCCGCCTGACGGCAGGAGAACCCCATCTGTTATGACTGCAGCTGTATTAGCACTCTAACATCTACATTTATGGAAGGTACAAAACTGTACTTTCTGTGATTCGAAGACATGCTTGGTTAAAAGAACAGAGTTTACCTGATTATGTTAAGGCAAATTTATTGGATGCTCCTTTACAGCATGATACCTTGTTTGGTGTTAAGGCAGAAGAGGTGTTAAAGAAAATGGAGGATAAAGCTAAATCTATGCAAACAGTCAAGGATTTCTTACAGGTACAGCCACCTCGATTTAGCAGAAATTGGCCAACAAAGAATTGGTCCTTTCCAGTGTCAGCCAGGCCACAGAGAGGCAGATACAGACACCCAAGAGACAGATCTCATCCCCAAGGCTCTAACAGACAATGACAGTGGGGCACCTCAACCCCAAAAGGAGGTGAGGACAAGTCTCAACCTTACAGGAAACAGTCCCAATGACTTCCCCCTTCGTACGCCAAGCACTTCCCTTTTGGCAGCCCCCTTAGGGGGAAAACTAGCACTTTTTTCTCAAAACTGGAAAACAATCACCCAAGACAAATGGGTTCTGAATATTGTGTCTCAAGGTTACAGGTTCCACTTTCACACTTTACCAAGGCTAAAAGGAATGCCACACCTGCCACAAAATCAATGGGCAGAGGCACAAAAACAAATTTCAGCCCTCATGGACATGAGAGCTATTCAAAACGTACCGCAACAGGAACAAGGCCAAGGATTTTACTCCAGACTCTTCCTGGTCCCCAGAAAGGGCAAGGCCTGGAGGCCCATACTAGACCTTTCCACTCTAAATACTTACCTGGATATTCCGAAATTCAAAATGTTGACACTACAGCAGCTTCTACCCATGCTGGGCAAGAAGGCTTGGCTTGTTACTCTGGACCTCAAAGAGGCATACCTGCATGTCCCTATCAGACAAAATTGCAGAAGATACCTCAGATTCAAAGCTGGTACAATGCACCACCAATTCTCTGCACTGCCCTTTGGCTTATCTACTGCGCCAGGGTCTTTACAAAGTGCCTGGCACTAGTAATTGCATTTTGCAGACAAAAAGGAATTCAGATATATCCATACCTGGACGACTGCCTCATTCAAGCAGAGACAAAGGACATTCTTCTAAAGCATCTGGCATTTGTAAAAAGGTTGCTAATTTCTCTAGGGTACACAGTAAATGAAAAGAAGTCAAAACTAGTGCCCTCACAACAGATTATATTCCTGGGTGCCAGCTTAAATACAACGGCCCAGATGGCTTCCCTTACGCCAGACAAACAAGTTCAACTAACTCAATATTTTCAATTACTGGCAAAAAAGTCCCATCTCCCTGCAAGAAAAATTCTGCAGGCCCTGGGATTCATGGCATCCTGCATACTACTAGTACCATATGCCAGACTGCATATGAGGAAATTACAATGAAGGTACCTAAAAAGTGTTTGGACTCAACACTCTCACAGTTTAGAAGCAGTAATACCAATGATTCCCTGCCTACAACAGGAGTTTCGGTGGTGGGCACAGGCATGCCACCTAAACAAGGGTCAGCCTTTTACTCTACCCACAGCCAGGCAGACTCTAACAACAGATGCTTCGGATTACGCCTGGGGAGCACACATGGCAGGAAAATGCATTCAGGGCAAGTGGACCACAGACCAAATGCATCTTCACATCAATCAAAAAGAGATGTTGGCTGTTCAAAGTGCCCTAACGGCTTTCAAGGACCTTCTGCATCCAGGACAATTATTATTAAAGACAGACAACACCACAGTAATGTGGTACATAAACAAGAAAGGGGGCACTCATTCTTATCCCCTACGCAGGCAAGCTATGACCTTGTGGGACACTGCTCTAACGTATCAAGTTCATCTGCAAGCGCAATTCCTGCCAGGAAAGAAAAATACTCTGGCAAACGATCTAAGCAGAAATATCATGGACCCTCACGAATGGAAATTGAATCCACAAATCTTTAGCATGGTAACGCAAAAATGAAGATGCCCAGAGATGGATCTTTTTGCCTCCCCACTGAATTGCCAACAAAAAAAAAAAATTCTGCACAAGGACTTATCACACACAAGCATGGAAAGTGGATGCTCTCTCGTTCAGCTGGAAAAACCTAAAAGTTTATGCCTTCCCACCATTGCCTCTCCTTTCAAAGATACTCCTAAAAGCCAGACAAGAAAAACTACAGATGATCCTGATTGCTCCAGACTGGCCACACCAGCACTGGTACCCAATCTTAAAGAACTTAACTCAAGGCCAACCATGGATTTTGCCTCAAATTCCACACCTTCTGACTCAACAAAACAATCAGATCCTGCATGGTCAGCTCAAAACCCTAATGCTGGCTGCATGGCAGATTCATTAGTCAAACAAGGCAACACCTCTCTCTAAAGCTGTTATGGATGTCATTTTGGAGGCCAGGAGGCCTAGCACCAGGAAAGCTTACTCAGAAAAATGGAAGAGATTCTGTGCCGGAACCAGGCTCAAAGCCTTGACCCTCTTGTCCCAAACATTCCTCAGATTTTACAATACTTAACTGAGATGCTGGACAAAGACCTATCCTTCTCATCAATTAAGATCCACGCCTCTGCCATTTCAGCACATTACAACACGGATCCTCCTTTATTCTCTCATCCCTTGCTAAGGCAGTACCTCAGAGGGGCTAAAAACATAAGACCGCCCCGGAGAGCACCAACACCAACTTGGGACCTCAATTTCGTTTTGGAAAAACTGATCCTGCCACCTTTTGAGCCAGCCAATACAGCCAATCTAATATTTTTATCATGGAAAACAGCTCTGCTCCTGGCAGTAACTTCAGCACGAAGAGTCTCAGAGCTACAGGCATTAATGGCAGTGGAACCTTTTAATGTTAAATTGTCTATCTCGCCTTCATTCTTGCTGGATGGGTTCGGAGCCGATCCTCTGCTCCGACTCTGCCTTCTATTAAAGCTCTAGAGCTATTTACCGTCTCGAGGCCTCCCCATATCCCAAAATGCTAGGCGTCAGATATCCAGATCTCGTTTGCCGCTTCAGCTACGAGGTTGTGATTTTACCGGCTCCAGGTCGTATAAATCTTTTCTTCTATGATTACCTTTAATAGTTTCTTATATTGTCTTATATTTAGATAATCCTTTCCTCTTAATTTAATTAGATTGTGTACCCCTTGGTATCCCACTTAGAAACTCGTTTTTTGTTAGAGAGTTTCTTCCCCCACCCTTTTAGGGTAGTGTTAGGCCTGGTTAACTACAATTAGTTAGTTTTGTAGTTTTTTCTTGTATATTTATGTATATATTTGTTAGTAGTAAGGAAGTTGTGTGGCTATAGTTTTATAGTTATTATTACTGTTAGTTTACCTAGTGCGCGTGTGTGTGTGTGCCTTGATTAAGCACTAGTTACCTTTTCCCTTTGGTATCCCTTTTTTAATATGTCTAAAGATACCAAAGTTTCAGGTTTCAAGAAGTGCGACTCGTGCTGTCAGAAGATGTCTCTGACAGATGGTCACACTTCTTGTGTTTATTGCTTGGGTCCCCTACACCTGCAGGACTCTTGCTCGGTCTGCCACGCCTTCAGCCCGAGAGGCCTGCAGGAGCATAGGAACAAGCTCATATCGTGAGGCTTACTTAAGCCAGAATGATCCCCGGCTAAGCCTCCGTCGGGAAAATCCTTAAAGCCCGCCAAACCGTCGGCTCCCTGTTTGGAGCAGTCGCCGAACGGAGCTCCTGCCTCCTTGTCGATTCCGGCTGGAACCGTTATCTCGAGACCTCAGTCGGCTCCGACCTTAGTGTCAGAACCTTCTCTGAGCTGAAAACGTTCACGGTCCCCTTCTTTAGAATCTGTTCGTTCGGCTCCGAGGTCTCCATTGCTTCAATCTGAGTGAAGCCATAGGTCCCACTCTTCTCGGTCCTCCAGGCTATCCGATCATGACTTGGGGAGGGTGGTCAGTAGGCTCCTAAAATCGCAGGCCCTTGCCAAAATGTTGACCAGCCCTTCTCAACAGACTGTGGCTATCCCTGTGTCTTCAGCAGTTCCTCCTCCAACTCTACCACTGTATTCGGAGCCGGAGCTCGTCGGGGCTCGAATCGTAGGAACATCGGAGCCGATACCACACCTTTCGGTTCCCTCGTCTGCTCCGATCTCTTCATTGGTTCCATCCTTGGAGGGATCCAGGTGCTGAGATTCCCTCGTCTGCTCCGAGAGGGCGAGTGGCATCGGACCGTTGTCCGACCCCGTTCTCCCTCTCGGTGCCGGGAGGGGTTCATGTCTCTTCGGAGCGGGGACCCTCTTCTCTGCCTGATAGGGGCGCCTTCGAGGTCATGAGGAGTGTGCTGACTCCTGTGTCGGCTCCACGATCGGCCCCTTCGGCTCCTCCCCCCATGGTGCCTGCATCGGTCTGTGTCCACCCTCCTGACCCCAAGCGTGGAGAACATACGCTCCAGGTCGCCCCATTGGGCATATCTTCCTCTTCCGAGGCATCCCCTGATCATTCAGAGGAGCCCCCTCGGAAGAGAAAATGTAAGAGGAAACATGTTGACTCCCCCGAGTCAATCACGTCTGATACCGACTTGGAGGATTCGGAAGGGTCCCCAAGGTCCCCCTCTGAGGATGTCTCTTTTTCAGACATCCTTGAGATCCTTAGGCAGAGGGGGAACTGGACTGCCCTTAACCCTTCCGAAGACGAGGCTGTGTACCTGGACGCGTTTGGTTCTCACCCTTTCACCTCCTGGGTGTCTCCACCTTTCGAACCGCTCATGGAAATGGTGGCTCTGAAGGCGTGGACAGCCCTGGACACAGTGGAAGCAACTCCCCGCAGGCCCACTAAGTTCATTACAGCCTCATCTGACAAGCAATTTCTGACAAATGGTGTCCCTGTTGATGCCATGGTGGTGGCAGCAGCCACTAAGAAGGAGTTGGCTGACCCTTCGGTGCCTGTCCATCCACCTAATAAAGAATGTAGGACAATGGACAGGTACGGGAAGCGAATGTTTTCTTCAGCGACCTTTTCCATGCGGTCGCTGAATTATCTGTGCCATTTCACCCGCCTTCAAAGGGATCTTCTCAAGGAACTGGGTGATACCATTCAGGATCTATCAGCTGCGGGGTCTCAGGATAAGATTAACTCCCAGCTGGTGACCCTTAACTCTATAGTCAACTCCTCCATGCGGCTCATTTCTTATGCAGCCGATGGGGCGAGTAGGGCCGCAGGTACAGACGTGGCTTTGAGAAGACATGCCTGGATGCGGTTATGTAACTTTGCTGACCCCTTTAAGGCGTCCTTCACCAATATCCCCTTCGACGGTTCGGCTTTGTTTGGACCACAGGTGAAGGATACCCTTACCAGGTGTGAGCAGGAAGGCAAGACTCTCTCTGCTGTGGGAGTCCGTTTTTCTACTCCCTCTAGACCATACCCTAAAGGTCAGAAGAGTGGAAAAATGTGGATTCAGAAACCCCAGGGGAGTCGTGCTTGACACACGTGGCGAGTTTCCCTCCAGGGGCAGAGGAGGAAACAATAATAGACGCCGCCCGAGGGGCAGAGGGGGTCGGCAAAATCAGGGTAGCAGAGAATCTTTCTCTGACAAACCCTTTCAGCACCCCTGAGGGGCTGCCCGACTGTCCACCTTCAGAGGCAGTCGGGGGAAGATTGTCACAGTACCCAGAAGCCTGGCAACTCCTCACACAAGACAAATGGGTACGGTCTGTCATATCCGAGGGTTACAAAATCCCCTTTGTCCACACCCCTGTACAAACAAACAAGTCCCTTCCAGATGTTCCACCTGGTCTAAGGGAACAAGCAGTACTAGAAATTTCAAAACTGCTAGAAAAAAGGGCCATCCAGCCAGTCCCAGCAGACCAGCAAGGATCTGGGATTTACTCCGAGTTCTTTTTGGTACCAAAAAAGACAGGGGACTGGAGACCCATATTGGATCTCAGCTGTTTAAACAAATCTGTTCAAAGAACGAAGTTCCGGATGGTCACGCTTCAGTCCATTCTACCCTTTTTGGGTCAGGACAATTGGATGTGCTCCATAGACCTTCAGGATGCGTACTACCATATCAAAATGGACAGACGCTCCAGAAGGTTTCTCCGCTTCCGGCTGGGGAGCCAGTCACTATCAATTCAGAGCCCTGCCCTTTGGTCTCACCACAGCCCCCAGGGTGTTTAAATGCATGGCAGTGGTTACGGCTCACCTGAGACGGCGAGGATTCCAGGTGTTTCCATATCTAGACGACTGGATCCTAACTGCTTCCACCAGGCATCAGCTACTGCAAGCCCCAGGGATTATACCATCCAAACTTGCTCCGAGCTAGGTATCTCTATAAACTTCGAAAAGTCTGCATTGTCACCTTGTCAATCTATAACCTTTATAGGCACAAGATTAAATACAAAAGAGCTGTCCGCAAAACTTCCCTTAGAAAAGAGCATCAGACATTCGCCGACATGTCCAGACCTTACTACAGTGCAAGAGAATTCAGGCCAGATTTGTACTGAAAACCTTGGGTCTCATGGCAGCAGCAATCACATTACTTCCCCTGGCTCGTTTTCACATGCAGATTCTTCAATGGATGCTTTTTACCCAATGGTCGTTTCAACAGCTTCCGATGTCTCACAACATAATAATCACCCAATCATGCAAAGACCACCTTTCTTGTTGGATGGTCTCCTCTCAAGTACTTCAAGGCAGACCATTTGTTCTGCCTCCTCCTGTTGCCACGGTGACAACGGATGCCTCCCTGATCGGGTGGGGGAGGGGGCATTTTCAGGGCAGGACTGTCCAGGGCGCTTGGCAACCTCTAGTGTACCACCTGCACATAAACGTCTTGGAGATGAGAGCGGTACTTTTAGCATTGCAAGCTCTTCAGGACTCTCTACCCACTGGGACTATTGCAATTCAGACGGATAATATGTCTGTAGTGTGGTACATCAACAAGCAGGGCGGAACCAGGTCCTATCCTTTGTCGAGAAGCACTCAGACTCTAGCAGTGGGCAATCTCCTCTCAACGGTTTCTCATAGCAACGCACATCCCCGGGAAGTCCAACATCATAGCAGACAGGCTGAGCAGAGCTATTCTCATGCCTCACGAGTGGTCTCTCAGTTAGCAGCGGACAAAATTTTCCGCAGATGGGGTCAACCTTGCTGCGACCTTTTCGCAACCCCTCTAAACAGCAAATGCGACGACGTCTTCACTCTCTTCCCCCTCCCCGGCCACACACCCAGAGACGCTCTAGTTCACGATTGGCCCCGGGGTCTTCTGTATGCATTCCCACCTTTTCCCTTAACTCCCAAACTGATTCAGAAAGCGACCGCATTGGGATCCAGGATGATCCTCATTGCCCCTTACTGGCCTCGACAAATTTGGTTCCCATTCCTGCATCATCACTTGCTGGAGCAGCCCTGGAATCTGGACCCAGTGCCAGACCTTTTGGTCCCTCAATCGGGCGGGCTGCACCAATACCTTCAGTCTCTCAACCTCACAGCTTGGTTGCTCCACTTCCAGCCTTAGCCAGGCTTCCACATATTTCTCAGCCAGTGCGTGAAATCATCCTTTCTTCGTACAAATCTACTACCAGGAAGACTTATGCTAGTAAGTGGAAACGTTTCTCTTTCTGGGCGTAGGCTAGAAATATAGACCCTTTTACAGCCCCTGTCCATCACGTTCTAGATTTTTTGGCAGAACTTTTTCAAGCAGGTTCCTCATCTGCCACCATTAGAGTCCAGTTGGCTGCTATCGCTAATTTCCACGCCGGCCTGTCAGAAACCAGCATCATGTCCCACAAACTTTGTAAAGCCTTTCTTAAAGGGACTATTTTACTTAGACCCCCGATTAAAGATCCCCCGCCTCCGTGAGATTTAAACCTGATATTAACTTCCTTGATTCTCCCTCCTTTTGAACCTGCGGCCTCCTGTTCCTTAAAATTACTCTCCTGGAAGACTCTCTTCTTAGTAGCCATCACCTCAGCTAGAAGAGTGTTGGAACTTCAAGCCCTCTGTATTCGTCCTCCTTATCTTGTGTTTCACAAGGATAGAGTTTCACTCAGGACTAATCCTTCCTTTTTACCCAAAATACCTTCCGAGACAAACCTGAATCAGGCTATTGATCTTCCTGTCTTTTTTCCTAACTTTTTGAACAGAGCTGAAGAAAAGTTACACCAATTGGACGTTCACAGGTAATTACGTTTTTATTTGGATAGGACTAAACAAACAAGGAAATTGGACCAACTCTTCCTGTCCTATGCTGAGGGTAAGCAGGGCCTGCCAGTTTCTAAAGTAACCTTATCCAGGTGGTTGGCCTCTGTTATTACTTTGATTTATCAACTGAGACATAAAGAACTCCCTACAAAACCAAAAGCTCATTCCACCAGAGCAATAGCTACGTCGGTAGTTTTTCAAGCAAGACTGCCAGTGGAATCTATTTGTGCTGCAGCCACATGGACCACTCCTCATACTTTCATTTCACATTACAAGTTGGATATGGCCTCCAGGAGTCGAGCTGATTTTGGTTCCACTGTGCTCAAAAGTCTGTTCCAATGAGCCACCCAGGGCTAAGGTGCTAGGCACACTGTCCCATCCAGCAAGAATGAAGGCGAGATAGACAACTTAACATTAAGAAGTTATGTACCTACCATAACGTTCCACGTTAGTTGTCTTCTTCGCCTTCTTCTTAAGGCCCCACCTCCATCCCCCTAGCCTGGACAGACCGAGAAGAATCCCTTTTGAGGCCTTCTTCCTCTGGTTGACTCTTTTCTAGGTTATGTCCTCCTCTGTTTTTAGCACTGTAGGTAAACCTTGTAGTTTGGACAGGTGTCTCCAAAAATTTGTTTTTTCCATGGTGTTAGCTCTGCCAAACGAGATCTGGGTATCTGAAGCCTAGCATTGTGGGATATGGGGAGGCCTTGAGCCGGTAAATAGCTCTCGAGCTTTAGTAGAAGGCCGAGTCGGAGCCGAGGATCGGCTCTGAACCCATCCAGCAAGAAAGAAGGCGAGAAGACCACCACTAACATGGAACGTTATGGTAGGTACATAACTTCTTATAATTTTTCATCAGGACAGGGTTTCTTTAAGGACAAACCCTACCTTTATGCCAAAGGTGGTATCTAGTGTGGCTCTTAACCAAACCATCCATTTACTAACTTTTTATCTAAACCCCCAGAGTAAAGGGGAGAAACTTCTACACTCTTTGGACATACACAGGCAGCTACGCTTCTACTTGGACAAAACAAAAGCTTTCAGGAAAACTGAGCAACTGTTTGTAGCATATGCTGCAGGATCACAGGGTAAGGCTATCTCAAAGCAGACTATCTCCAAATGGATAGGACACTGTATTTGTTACTGCTACACACAACATGGAAAATCAGTCCCTAATAACATTAGACCACATTCCACCAGGGCAACACCCACTTCAACAGCCTTTCTCAGAGGAGTACCTACCAAGGAAATTTTGGAGCTGCAACTTGGAGTTCAGTGCACACCTTTACCAAGCATTACCACTTGCCTCTTTACTCTAAATCCAGAGCAGGATTTGCCACTGCAGTTCTGCAGGGCCTCATAGGCAATCCTAACTCTTTATAGACCAGCCACCCAAACTTAGCTTTGGGATTCTACCCAAGTGTAATGACTGCAGCAGTGTAACACGATGAGCATAGTACAGTTTTGTACCTACCGTAAATGTAGATGTTCGAGTGTCCACACAGCTGCAGTCCAGGTTACCCTCCCTCCATCCCCTCTGTCCTAGTTGGACTTATCTATACCTTTCTATCCTGTACAACCTCTGTGGTGTATTTGCTTGTAACTGAAGGTATTGTTTTTATTTTATATATATATATTTTTTATTAGCAATATGTATTGCCTACCTACTTGGGGGCACCTGACATCTGGGGCAAGAAAAACTGAAGAAAATGGTGTCGGATGCATCTTATATACGCCTGGCACACTGACGTCAGGGAAGAAACGACAGCAGCCGACGCCGGACCAAGACTTTGGAACTCTGGCCGAGTGCGGGACCTACTGACTGCAGGATAACCCAAGTGTAATGACTGCACCAGTGTGAACACTCGAACATCTACATTTATGGTAGGTACAAAACTGTACTTTACTGATAGACAGACAACACTACAGTCATGTGGTACATAAACAAGCAGGGAGGTACACATTCCTACCCCCTCTGCAGACAAGCAATGGCCTTATGGGACACAGCATTGGCTTTTCAAGTTCACCTGCAAGCACAATTCTTGCCAGGAAAAACAAATACTCTGGCAGACGAACTAAGCAGAAACCTCATGGATCCCCACGAATGGAAACACGAACCACAAGTCTTCAGCATGATAATAAGGAAATGGGGATGCCCAGACATAGATCTATTTGCTTCTCCTCACAACTGCCAATTGCAGAGATTTTGCGCAAGGATTTATCACAAGCAAGCATGGAAAGTGGACGCCCTATCCTTCAGCTGGAAAAATCTAATAGTATATGCCTTTCCTCCCCTGCCTCTCCTTCCCAGGGTACTCCTAAAGGTCAGACAGGAGAAGCCAAAAATTATACTGATTGCGCCAGACTGGCCACGCCAGCACTGGTACCCAATCCTAAAGAACTTGTCTTAAGGTCCAGCATGGATATTGCCTCAAACTTCTCACTTGCTGACCCAACAAAACAATCAGATCCTGCACAGCCAACTCAGGACCTTAAATCTAGCAGCATGGCGGATAATGTAGCCATTCAGAACACTCCTCTTTCAAAAGCTGTTTTGGATGTTATCTTGGAGGCCAGGAGGCCCAGTACCAGAAAATCTTATGCAGAGAAATGGAAGAGATTCTGTGCTTGGAACCAGGAACAAGGCATTGGACACGTGTGTACCAAATATCCCTCAGATTTTACAATACCTAACTGAGATGCTGAACTAAGGCCTTTCTTTCTCATCAATTAAGATTCATGCCTCTGCCATTTCAGTCCATTACAATACGGAATCACCTATCTTTTCTCATCCTTTAATAAGGCAGTACCTCAGAGGGGCCAAAAACATTAGGCCTCCAAGGAGAGCACCAGTTCCGGCCTGGGACCTCAATTATGTTTTGGAAACGCTAATTCCACCTAAAACGCAGCTTTTCAGTGCTTCTGTGGATCCCTAGTGATATCTGCATTGCTTACTGTACTTATTTCCTTGTTTCACTTGAAAGAAAGTTACTGTTTGTCGTTTTTGCATTTAAGTTACCTGTAACACATTGCATTTAAGTTACCTGGCACTTGCTCACTAAAGCAATTATATGTCAGCACTAAAACATTAAAAGGACTGCACCCTCACAAACTCCCCCTGAGTACCTCGTTCCCCATTGGCCCTTTTTTTACAATTATAAAGGAATTCCCAATACTATTCTAGCATGTCCAAAGGTCAGTTGTCAATCTCCTCTCCGGTCCAGCTGGTGAATCTGGGAATCTTGAGGCAATGTTACAACTGCCTCATGTACACAGACAACCCTCTCCTCCCAACAAATTCCAACACATGTGAGAGATGCAACCATATAGCCATACTGGAGGCTAATCTCTCTCAACTCAGTACTGGCGAAACCAGTCAGGAGGAGAAGAAAACCACACTCACTACAATTCCAGTCTCACATAGACCTACCACGACAGCAAACCAAACACATAAACACACAAAAACATACTCGGAGGCTCTAAATAAAAATCTGCCTAAGCAGCAGAGACCTCCAAAGCAGGCACCCAAGCAACCGCTACCCCAAAACAAAACACGTGCAACACATAACTCACAAAGCCAGTGTGCCGAACAGTCACAGCCCTTAAGGCTAAACAACACACTTGATACACTTGTAATAGGTGACTCTATCGTCAGGCACACTGACGTCCCGCTCACCTGGCTAAACAAGGAGAAGGTCACGGTGAGCTGCCTGTCGGGCGCTAGGATCCGCCACATAACACAAGCACTCAGGTCACTCCAAGGCAAGTACAAATATGACTCAGTCATTGTCCATGCTGGTGTGAATGACCTGAGACGTACCTCCCTGGACTGCATGAAAAGACATAGAGGAGCTCTCTGAGCATGTAGCCCAGGACGGTATGACCCTGACCTTGAGTAGCATCTTACCCTTACCAAGAATGATGCCACAATATGAAGACAAGATGATCAATTTCAACAATTGGCTTAAGTATTGGTGTCATTCAAGGGGGATCCAATGCCTGTCAGCCTGGGATGACATGCTCGACAAGCCACGATGCTTCGCTAGGGACGGCTTGCACCTGTCACCCTTGGGCTTTCGGATATTGGCAAAGGCTCTTGCTACCCCCATAGTGCCTTTTTTAGGCAAGGCTCTAAAGACAAACCCACCTCCATAGGTATCACAAGGGATAAGAAACTAAGAGTAATGCTACTCAATGCCAGAAGTCTAAACCTCAAGATGCATGCACTCGAAACTCTCCTTAGCATGGAGAACATCGATATCTGTGCAGTAACAGAAACCTGGTTCAAGGCTCCCGAGAGCACCCCAACACTACCAGGTTATACCTCATACCATGCTTTTCAGCCCCAAAACTTGGACGGTACCACAAAAGGAGGGGGAGTATCAATATTCGTCAAAGATACCCACACCTCCAGGTTGGTGGCACAGCACGAAGCATCAGAGACTATCCATGTGCAACTAACAGTGGGTAAAACTGCCTTCCAGTTTATAACCTGCTACAGACCACCCTCCCAAACCCAGGAACCCCCCTCGGCCTTCCTGAGAACACTGGAAAATATGAAGGTCTCTCCAAACACCATTATATTGGGTGACTTCAACTACCCAAACATAGACTGGGAGCATTACTCTAGCTCCAACACCCTAGCCCAAAGGTTCCCAGAATTTATAAACTCAAATGCTATGGAACAACTTGTTACCACTCCCACAAGAGGGGAAAATATACTGGACCTGATCATCACCAACATGGGGACTCTATGCTCCAGACCAGAAGTGTATCCCTCACTGGTAAGATCAGACCATAAACTAATCTCACTAGATATTCACATCCCGACTCCACCCCCTGCCCTGAAAACCACAGTGAAAAACTTCTCTAAAGCAAATTTCACACTCCTCAAAACCGAGGTGGAATCCTTCAAAGCCCCCGGGCCTGTGGAAAATACGGCCCAGACCGCAGAATCCTTTATAAACGCATTCTATGAACACCGTCAGGAATGCATGGATCATGCAATCCCATATAAAACCAAGACCCAATCCTCCAAAGGCAGACGTCCTGTCTGGTGGACCCTAGCCATAAACAAACTATACAATAGAAGGAGGAAGCTACTACATGATAGAGCAAAATCCCAAAAAGGGAAGGCATCTCTGATCAGTATTAGCAAAAAACTACGGGCACTCATAAAATAATCTAAGGCCAGCTTCGAGAGAAAAATTGCACAGGACACTAAGGATAATCACAGGGCTTTCTTTAGTTATGTTAGGAACCTGGGTGGGAATTCCCAGATATGCTCAGAATTGGTCCAAAATGACAAAAAAATACACCGAACCCACAGACATTGCCAACATCGTAGCTGACAGGTTCGGCGCAAACTCCCCCCCCCCCCCCACCAGAAGGGCAAATATTTATCCCAGCAGAGTGCTGCCCCCCTGACATCTCAGATGCTCAGGTAAGAGCTGCCCTCTCCAAAGCAAAAAACACAGCATCAATGGGACCAGATGGTGTCCCGGGCTGTGTCCTACATGAACTCCAAGAAGAGCTAAACCCAAACATAAAACTACTGTTCAGTCTCAGCCGTACTACAGGATATGTACCCAAAGAGTGGCGTACAGCAACAGTGGTCCCTCTCCACAAAGGTGGTGCCTCAACGGATCATGGAAACTATCGCCCCATAAGCCTGACTAGCTTGGTCTGCAAAGCTATGGAAAGGATCATCATCGACCTCATAAATAAAGATATTGGGGACCTACAGACACTGGATCCTACCCAGTTCGGCTTTGTTAAGGGCAGATCCTGCCTCTTAAACCTGGTTGATTTCTTTGAAACAGTCACCAAGGCCATTGACGAGGAGAAGGTGGTCCACACAGCCTACCTGGACCTCGCAAAAGCCTTCGATTCAATACCCCACTCTGGCATTATAGATTAGCTCACCAGCTTAAATATAAACCCCTATGTCACAAGATGGGTTGCAAACTGGCTCAAGGACAGAACCCACATGGTTAGAATTGCTGGAGCCATGTCAGACTCCAGTTACAAGTGGCGTCCCACAAGGCTCAGTCCTGGGACCTCTGTTGTTCGGTATATATTTCTCGGAGGTACAGGCCAACACGGAAGGACTGTGGCTGACTAAGTTCACAGATGACTGCAAACTGGGCGCCATAATCAACTCTTCAGCTGACGCAAGCATCCTCCAAAAGGGCCTCATAGAAACAGACAACTGGTGCCAGAGCCATGGCCTCAAGCTAAACGCCAAAAAGTGTATATTCATCCCCTTTGGCAAAAACAAAGTGCCCACAAATTACCACATAGGTGGTAATCCGTTAAGTACAGAAGAAGTAATTAGGGACCTGGGGATCCAAGTTGATAGCAATCTCTCAAAGTGGTTAGAAAAACATTTTATGTAGCCCACCTAATCATGAAGGGATTCACATCTAGATCAGGGGAGGTCATCGTGCCTCTTTACTCATCCCTCATCAGGCCCATAATTGAGTACAATGCCCCTTTTGGGATGAACCTTACCAGACACCTGCAGCAACTGGAAAGACCTCAAAAGTACCTCACCAAGAGGATCATAGAGCTCAAACAGATGCCATATGCTGCCCGGTTAAAGAAATTCCAGCACTACTCAGTGGCATACCGCCTGCTCAGAGGCGATCTGTGCCTGACGTATAAAGCCATGTCCAACCCGGAATTAATAGACATGCTGCACCTCAGAAAATCCAAATCCCATCAAGCTATGCGCTCGAGAGACTTGAACCTCAGCACTGAAATAAATAGGACATGCTGGAGGGACAGATTCATAACCCAGAGGCTCCCTTCACTCTGGAATAAAATCCCAGTCCAGGTTAGGCAGAGTCCCTCATTGACTCTCTTCAAGAGGAATCTTGATGAGTGGATGGAAGATCGTAGGTTTACCCTGGGTATCACTTCTGTGTCACTGTTAGACAGAGGCACAGTATACTAACCTCGAAAAAGGGCATAGCAAAATTAATTTAAAATGGGTGGCGAAAGCCATACACACTCTGGCTAGGCTTATAAATGCCCTAGGGCAGATAGCCTAGTATGAACCTATGAAAATTCGCACTGCCTCCTTGCGAGCCAGCATCAACAGCAGATATAAAATTCTTATCCTGGAAAACAGCTCTGCTCCTAGCAATAACCTCTGCAAGGCGAGTCTCGGAGTTACAAGCACTCATGGCTGTGGAACCTTTCATCATTTTTCATCCAGACAGGGTTTCTCTGAGGACAAATCCTACATTTATGCCTAAGGTGGTGTCCAGTGTGGCCTTCAACCAAACCATTCACTTTGCCTACCTTTTATCCAAATCCACAGAACAAGGGTGAGAAAATTCTGCATTCTTTGGACATACACAGGCAGCTACGCTTCTACTTGGACAGAACTAAAGCTTTCAGAGAGACTGAGCAACTTTTAGTGTCATATGCTGCGGGATCACAAGGAAAGGCTATCTCAAAACAGACCTTATTTCTAAATGGATAAGCTTTGCATCCGTTTCTGCTATTCTCAACATGGCAAATCAGTGCCTAAGGGCATTAGGCCTCATTCCACCAGAGCAGTAGCCACTTCAGAAGTCTTCCTCAGAGGAGTACCAACCAAAGACATCTTAGAGGCTGCAACCTGGAGTTCAGTGCACACCTTCACAAAGCACTACCACTTACCTCTTTACTCTAAGTCCAGAGCAGGCTTTGCCACTGCAGTCCTGCAGGGCCTCATAGCCTCTCCTATTCCTATTTAGCCCAGCCACCCATCCTCTGCTTTGGGATTCAACCCAAGAGTAATGACTGCAACAATGAAACATGATGAACATAGTACAATTGTGTACCTACCATAAATGTAGATGTTCAAGTGTATTCACTGTTGCAGTCCAGGTTACGCACCCACCATCCCCCTTTTCTTTGCTGGGTCTATCTGCACTTCTCTATCCTATACAACCTATTTGGTGTATTTGCTTGTAGATGAAGGAAATGTTATTTTTGTGCATGCATTTTTATTGGCATATTTTTCAGCCTACCAATTTGGGGGCACCCGACATCTGGGGCAAGAAAAACTGAAGAAAATGGCATCTGCTGCATCTTTTATACCCCTGGCGCACTGACGTCAGGGAAGAGGCGACAGCAACCGACGCCGGACCCAGACTTTGGAATTCTGGCCGACTGAGGGTAGCCTCCCAGCAGGATAACCCAAGAGTAATGACTGCAACAGTGAATACACTCTAACATCTACATTTATGGTAGGTACACAACTGTACTTTACTACCTCAGCACAAGCCACTAGCCATCCCTCCTGTGTTAGACATTGTAGATGATGTGTTTTCGGAGTCCAGCCTTACCCCTGACTCCTTACCTCCAGCTCCTGTTAAGCCTGACAGATTTTACAGGGTTCCTGACTTACATTTATTCCTTTTTAAAAACTCTGCTACAGACCCAGAAACTATTTCTCAGGGTCCCAAGGGAGTTAAGGCTTCCACTGCAAAAAAAACCCTACCCCTTCTGACAGGGATTCAAGGGCACTGGATAGATGGGGAAAAAAGGTTTACACATCTGCTACCTTGGCTATAAGGGCCTTAAACTGTCAGTTTCACATGCTCAAATATCAGCCACATGTCATGGCATTGCTTAAACAAAAAATGTTGTTAAACTCTCAATGTGCAGAAAACAAGGAAATGCAGGATATATTGCATGCAGCTGAACAAGTTGGAAAGCATACTTTGCAATGTGGTTTTGATTCTTTAGAGGCCTCTTGCAGGGCCGCAGTTACAGTGTCTGTAATTAGAAGGCGTGCTTGGTTAAAGGAGCAATATTTGCTTGATCATGTTAAAGTTAAATTATTAGATGCACCGTTACAGCATTATACTTTGGTGTTAAGGCAGAAGAGGTGTTAAAGAAAATGGAGGACAAGGCTAAATCTATGCAAACGGTCGAAGATTTCTTACAAGTACAGCTACCTAGGTTTAGTAGACACTGGCCAACAAAGAAGTGGTCCTTTCCTGTGTCATACAGACCTCAAAGAGGCAGACCCAGATGCCCTAGAGGCAGATCCCAGGTGCAAGGTTCATACAGGTCAAGCAATGGGGTGCTTCTACCTCCAAAAGTGGAGAAGACAAATTACAACCTTACAGGAAACGGTCCCAATGACTTCCCCCTGCCTGCACCAAGCACTTATTTCCTGGCAGCACCCTTAGGGGGAAATTAGCACTTTTTTCACAAAATTGGCACATTATAACCCAGGACAAGTGGGTTCTAAATATCGTGTCACAAGACTACAAGTTCCATTTCCACACCCTGCCAAAGTCAAACGGCTGGCCAGATCTGCCAAAAAATCAATGGGCAGAGGCACAAAAACAAGTCTCTTCCCCTCATGGACATGAGGTCCATTCAGCAAGTGCCAGAACAAGAGCGGGGACAGGGATTTTACTAGACTGTTTTTGGTACCCAGAAAGGACAAGGCCTGGAGGCCAATACTGGATCTATCGATTCTGAACACATTCCTGGATATACCAAAATTCAAAATGTTGACTTTGCAGCAGCTTCCGACCATGCTGGGCAAGAACTCTTGGCTTGTAACTTTAGACCTGAAAGAGGCATACCTGCATGTCCCAATCAGACAAATATGCAGAAGATATCTCAGATTCAAGTCTGGCTCAATGCATTACCAATTCTGTGCACTGCCCGGCTTATCTACTGCGCCCAGGGTCTTTACAAAGTGCCTGGCACCAGTAATTGCATTCTCCAGACAAAGAGGAATACAAATATATCCTTACTTGGACGACTGTTTAATTCAAGCAGAGAACAAGGACATCCTTCTACAGCATCTGGCATTTGTGAAAAAACTAACATGCCTAGGGTACACAGTCAGCGAAAAGAAATCAAAGCTAGTACCCTCTCAAGAGATAATATTCCTGGGTGCAAGCTTAAATACAACTGCCCAGATGGCTTATCTCACGTCAGACAAACAAAGGCAACTGACTACCTATTTCAAAATGTTAGCAACAAAGGCCCAGTTATCTGCAAGAAAAATTCTGCAGGCTTTGGGCTTCATGGCATCCTGCATCCTACTAATTCCATATGCAAGACTGCATATGAGGAAACTTTAATGGTACCTAAAAAGTGTTTGGACTCAACATTGCCACAGCCTGGAAACTATAATTACTCTCATTCCCTGCCTGCAACAAGAGTTTCGATGGTGGGCAAAGGCTTGTCACCAAAACAAGGGACAGCCATTCACATTACCCCCAGCCAGGCAGACACTAACAACGGATGCATGAGATTATTCCTGGGGGCCCACATGGCAGGAAGATGCATTCAGGGAACATGGACCTCAAACCAAATGCATCTACATATTAGTCAAAAAGAGGTGCTAGCTGTTCAAAATGCCCTGACAGCCTTCAAGGACCTACTTCATCCAGGACAACTTCTGATAGACAACACCACGTTCATGTGGTATATAAACAAGCAGGGGGCACACATTCTTATCCCCTTTGCAGACTAGCCATGACTTTGTGGGACACAGCATTGACTTACCAAGTACATCTGCAGGCACAATTTCTGCCAGGAAGGAAAAATACTCTGGCAGATGATCTAAGCAGAAACCTCATGGATCCCCACGAGTGATCCACAAGTCTTCAGCATGGTAACAAGGAAATGGGGATGCCCGGATTTAGATCTATTTGCCTCTCCTCACAACTACCAACTAAAGAGATTCTGCACAAGGATTTATCACAGACAAGCATGGAAAGTGGACGCCCTATCCTTCAGCTGGAAAACCCTATCAGTATATGCCTTCCCTCCTCTTCCTCTCCTCCCCAAGGTACTCCTAAAGGTCAGACAGGAGAAGCCAAAGATGATACTGATTGCACCAGACTGGCCCTGCCAGCACTGGTACCCAATATTAAGGAGCTTGTCTCAGTGCCCAGCTTGGACCTTACCTCAAGTACCGCATTTACTGTCCCAGCAAAACAATCAGATCCTGCACAGCCAGCTCAGGACTTTAAACCAGGCAGCATGGCGGATAATGTAGTCATTCAAAACACACCTCTCAGCAAAGCTGTGATGGATGCCATTTTGGAAGCCAGAAGGCCTAGAACTAGAAAATCTTATGCTGGAAAATGGAAAAGATTCTGTGCTTGGAACCAGGCACAAGGAACAGATATAGCTGTGCCAGATATTCCCCAGATTTTACAATACTTAACTGAGATGCTGGACAAAGGTCTATCTTTCTCATCTATTAAAATTCATGCCTCTGCCATTTCGTCTCATTACAATGCAGAACCACCAATCTTTTCTCATCCCTTATTAAAACAGTACCTCAGAGGAGCCAAAAATTTAAGGCCTCCAAGAAGATCACCAGTGCCTGCATGGGACCTCAACTATGTCTTGGAAAAACTCACCCTGCCTCCTTTTGAGCCAACTGCTACTGCTGACATTAAGTTTTATCTTGGAAAACAGCTCTGATTCTAGCAATAACTTCAGCAAGACGGGTTTCAGAGCTGCAGGCACTCATGGCTGTGGAACCTTTTATCATTTTTTATCCGGACAGGGTCTCCCCGAGGACAAACTCAACATTTATGCCTAAAGTGGTGTCCAGTGTGGCTCTTAACCAAACCATTCATCTGGCAACTTTTTATTCAAATCCACAGAACCAGGGGGAAAGAATTCTGCATTCTTTGGACGTACACAGACAGCTTAGATTCTATTTGGACAGAACCAAAGTTTTCAGAAAGACAGAGCAATTACTAGTGGCATATGCTGCAGGATCACAAGGAAAGGCCATCTCTAAGCAGACTATTTCAGAGTGGATAGGCCACTGCATTCGTTTCTGCTACTTATACCATGGCAAACCAGTGCTTAAGGGCATTAGGCCACATTCCACCAGAGCTGCAGCCACTTCAGCAGCCTTTCTCAGATGAGTACCAGCCAAGGACATTTTAGAGGCAGCTACTTGGAGTTCAGTGCACTCCTTTACAAAGCACTATCATCTGCTACTCTACTCTAAATCCAGGGCAGGGTTTGCCACTGCAGTTCTGCAGGGTCTCATAGCCACTCCTAATGCTGTTTAGCTCCAGCCTCCCAACCATAGCTTTAGGAATCTACCCAAATGTAATGACTGCAACAGTGAAACACGAAGAACATAGTACAGTTGTGTACACTTACCATAAATGTAGATGTTCGAGTGTATTCACTGTTGCAGTCTAGGTTACCCACCCGCCATCCCCCCTTTTTCTTCTCATGGAACCTGTCTTTCCTTCTCTGATTTATACAACCTATGTGGTGTATTTGCTTGTGGATGAAGGTCAAGTTTATATTGCTGCATGTAATGTTATATATAGATATAAATTTTGGCTACCCTTTTAGGGGGCACCTGACATCTGGGGCAAGAAAAACTAAAGAAAATGGCGTCGGCTGCTTCTTTTATACCCCTGACGTCAGGGAATGGGGGATGACAGCCGACGCAGGACTCAAGACTTTGGAATTCAGGCCGACTGAGGGCAGCCTGCCAACAATATTACCCAAATGTAATGACTGCAACAGTGAATACACTCGAACATCTACATTTATGATAAGTGTACACAACTGTACTTTCCCACAACAAGGGACTACTTTTCTCACTACCCCCCGCCGCCCAGACCCTCACCACAGATGCATCAGACTATGCCTGGGGTGCACACCTGGACGGCAGATGCATACAGGGCCAGTGGAGCCCACAGCAAATTCCTCTGCACATCAGCCAAAAATAGATGATGTCTGTCTAGCATGCCTTGATAGCTTTCAAGCCCTTTCTCTCCCCAGGGGCTCTCCTAATCAAAACGGACAAGACCACTGTAATGTGGTATATCAGCAAGCAGAGAGGGACTCACTCCTACCCTCTATGCAGGCTGGCCATGACCCTTTGGCGCACAGCCTCTGCCATGCATCTCCACCTGTTAGCACAATTCCTACCAGGTTCTGTCAACTGTCTGGCAGACCAGTTAAGCAGAAGTCTTCTAGACCCACATGAGTGTCAGCTCAACAGAAGAAACTTCACCCTAATAACTCAGAAATGGGGCACCCTGAAGGTCGACCTCTTTGCCTCACACACCAACTATCAGCTCAGCAAATTCCGCACCAGGGAGCATCACTACATGGCTTGGAAAGTGGATGCCCTGTTTTTCCCCTGGGTCAATCTATCTGTCTGTTACTTTCCTCCACTACCTCTCATCCCCAGGGTACTGCTCAAAATAAAGGAGGAAAAACCAAAGACAATTCTTATAACTCCAGACTGGCCTCGTCAACACTGGAAAACCTTGCTGATCACCCTGTCCCCACTGCCACCATGGCATCTTCCTCCGATTCCAAACCTCCTGACCCCGAGGGAAGGGGAATTCATGCATCCCCAATTGCGGACACTCAGTTTGGCAGCTTGGCTTATTCCCTAACCCCCGATCAATCTGCCAACCTCAGTAAACAGGTTCTAGATGTTATACATGAGGCCAGATGCCCTAGCACTAGGAAGTCTTATGCTGACAAATGGAAAAGGTTCTGCACTTGGATTCAGGCTAAGGGAGCCAATACGCCACAGCCCTACCTCCCTCTCATCCTGGATTACTTAGCTGACCTACTACACAGTGGCCTCTCTTTTTCCTCTGTTAAAATTCATGCCTTTGTTATCTCTGCTCAATGTGGAACACAGCCCTGAGCTACCAAGTGCATATACAGGCTCAATTCCTGCCAGGAAAACTGAATACACTGGCAGATGAACTAAGCAGAAACCTCATAGACCCACATGAGTGGAAACTGGAACTAAGGATTTTCAACATGTTGACAAGCAAATGAGGGAGCCCAGGTATAGACCTGTTTTCCTCCCCCCAGAACTATCAATTGGACAAATTTTGCACAAGTATTCCCCACAAACAAGCGTGAAAAGTGGATGCTCTGTCCTTCAGCCGGAAAAACCTATCAGTTTATACCTTTCCTCCTCTGCCTCTGCTCTCCAAAGTGCTACTAAAGATCAAACAAGGCAAACCAAGGACGATTTTGATTGCACCAGACTGGCCACGCCAACACTAGTACCCCCTCTTGCGCAGTGTGTCACTTTTGGCCCCATGGCACCTGCCCCAGACTCCTATCCTATTGTCTCAGCAGGAGAACCAGATCCTGCACCCACCACTTCAAGCACTGAACCTAGCAGCTTGGCTAATTACCTAATCTCTCCTTTACCATCCCTCAGTAAATCAGTGAATGGATATCAATTTAGAGGCACGGAGGCCTAGTACTAGAAAATCTTATGCTGGAAAATGGAAAAGATTCTGTGCCTGTAACCAATCTCAATGGATAAGCACATCAGCGCCCAATTTACTTCAGATTTTACAATACTTAACTGAGATGCTTTACAAGGGCCTGTCTTTCTCCTCCATCAAAATTCACGCCTCCGCCATTGCAGCTCATTATAGCACAGAACCTCCCCTCTTCTCTCATCCACTGCTCAAGCAGTTCCTCAGAGGGACCAAAAATTTACGACCACCCAGGAGAGCTCCAACTCCAGCATGGGACCTTAACTTTGTATTGGAAAAACTCACTCTTCCTCCTTTCGAGCCAGCTGCGACTGCAGACTTAAAATTCCTTTCTTGGAAAACAGCTTTGCTTTTAGCAATCACTTCAGCAAGAAGGGTATCTGAATTACAGCCCTCATGGCAGTAGAGCCTTTTCATCATCTTTCATACGGACAGGGTGTCTCTCAGGACCAGTCCCTCCTTCATGCCCAAGGTGGTATCCAGTGTGGCCCTCAATCAGTCCATTCATTTGCCAACCTTCTTTCCTAATCCACAGAACAAAGGGGAACGGATACTGCATTCCTTAGATGTGCACAGACAACTTAGATTCTACTTGGATAGGACTAAACCTCAAAGGAAATCTGACCAACTGCTGGTGGCATTTGCTGCAGGGGCTGAGGGGAAGGCTGTTTCAAAACAAACCATTTCCAAATGGATAGGCCATTGCATTAATTTCTGCTACAAGCACCGTGGAAAACCTACCCCACAGGGGATTAGACCCCACTCTACTAGGACTGCATCTACCTCTACAGCCTTTCTTAGAGGCGTCCCTACCAGGGACATCCTAGAAGCTGCTACCTGGAGTTCTGTATATACTTTCACCAAGCATTACCATCTGCCATTTTTCTCTAAATCCAGAGCTGGCTTTGCCACTGCAGTCTTGCAGGGCCTTATAGCTGGTCCTAATGCTATCTAATTTCCTCCTCCTATCCTTAGCTTTGGGAATCTAAAGCTTTTGGTGTATTTGCTTTTTTGTTGGAGGTATAACCTTGTATATTTATAGATTTTATTGCTACCCATTTGCGGGGTACTTGACATCTAATGACGTCGGCTGCATGTTTTATACCCCTGACGACCTGATGTCACGGAAGAAGAGACAGCAACTGACGCAGGACCCAAGACTTTGTTAATCAGGCCAACTGAGGGCTACTGCAAGCTGATAACCTAAATGTGATGGCTGCAACAGTGAATACACTCTAACATCTACATTTATGGTAAGTGTACACAACTGTACTTTGTGTACACTTACCTTAAATGTAGATGTTCGAGTGCATTCACTGTTGCACTCCTGGATGTTCTTTGTGTTTCACTGTTGCAGTCATTACAATTGGGTAATCTGCTTGCAGGTTGCCCTCAGTCAGCCTGATTAACAAAGTCTTGGGTGCTGTGTCAGTTGCTGTCCCTTCTTCCTTGATGTCAGGTTGTCAGGGGTGTAAGACATGCAGTGGACACCATTACATCAGTTTTTCTTGCCGTGCGGTGCCCGAAGCAGAAGCAGTTCGCAAGTGCCGGTCGGCCGACTCCTGAAATTTTCATTTTCGAGTTTCAGAACCAAAGTCTTCAACTTAAAGCTAAGTACCCTGTTATGGAAACTTTTTCTTGTTCCTTACCGATGTCAGTAAAAGTTAATAATTGCATTACTTGTGGAAAGCAAATACCTCATAAAGATTTTCATTCGTACTGTATTCCTTGCCTAGGCCCTCACCACAACGTACCTTGCTGTCGGTTTTGTGCTTTATTTAATCAGTGCACTGTCCATTGTTGGTATATTTTTGCCTGTAAATATTTCGTTTCTCGTTTTAATTATCCAGAAATGTTGTCGATTAGCCATCCGACTACTGGGATTCCGAAAAAACGCAAAGATAAAGACAGAGATAGGCCGCTGAGGTCCAAAACTGCCGACGATGCTTCTCCTAAGTCTATCGCCAGTTCACTAGTACTCAGTGAGGTGCTTTCGCAGCCCCTGATACCTGCTATTTCTGATTCGCAGGCCTCTACTGAGAGTCCAGTATGCTGCGAGATACTTCAACTATGGAACCCGCGGATGTCTCTACCTTGGATGGGTCCGGAGCTGCTGTGCAGGCACCGGCTTCTGAGGGTGTATTCAGGCCTACAGACTTGCATATTAAATCAACACCTCCTTCATTTCTAAGGTCTAAATCTCGATCCATGTCTAAAAAAACGATGCCCAAGCCACATGCTCAGGCCCCTATGCCTAAAAAACAAATGATAAAAATGGCTGAAGATCTAATAACTCTAATCAGGGGTAGTCAACCCCCAAGAGGCCTAGGGCTGAGCTTGATTATGAATCTTCTGATCAGGATTCTGTTTCTTCTGACACTTCTGATGATCTGGATTTCTTCTTACCTACTTATGAGGATACTGATGCAGGGGATTCTATTCCCTCTGCTTCCCCTCCTGAGGATTTTTCTTGTGGGAAAACTTTGCATACGTTAAGGGAGCATTTTCACTGGGAAAGCCAGGAATTTCTGATTCAAAAAAGAGGCTTAGGGATTTCCTCCTTCTACCTCAGCATAGGCCTTTGGCTATACCTTCTGTACTAGACATTGTTGATGATGTTTTCTCGGAATCCATTTTGGTCCCTGATTCCCTGCCTCCTGCTCCTAGCAAACCTGACAGATACTACAGGGTTCCTGAGTCCCACAAGTTCCTTTTCAAAAATCCTGTTGCAGATCCAGAGACTATTTCTCAGCGGCCCAAGGGCATTAAGGCTTCTACTGCTAAAAATCCTACCCCTTCTGATGGAGAATCCAGGGCGCTGGATAGATGGGGTAAAACGTTTTTTACTTCTGCAGCCTTGGCAATCAGAGCTTTAAACTGCCAATTTCATATGTTAAAATATCAGCAACATGTTATTGGTCTGCTTAAACAGAAAATGATGTTGATTCCTGACTGTGTGGGAAATAAGGATTTACAGGACTTAATGCATTTTGCTGAATAAGTTGGAAAACATACTTTGCAATGTGGTTTTGATTCTTTAGAGGCCTCTTGCAGGGCTGCTGTTACTGGGTCTGTGCTTAGAAGGCATGCTTGGCTTAAGGAGCAATCTTTGCCTGATGATGTTAAAGCTAAATTGTTGGATAATCCTTTAAATCAGGACCGCCTGTTTGGCAACAAGGCTGAAGAAGTTCTTAAAAAGATGGAAGATAAAGCTAAATCTATGCAAACTGTTAAAGATTTTTTACAAGTGCAACCTCCTAGATTTAGTAGGCACTGGCCTACTAAGAATTGTTTTTTTCCAATCCCTTCCAGGTCTTCTCAAGCCAAACCCAGACACAGCAATAACCCCAGGTTTCAGTCCCAGGGGACTCTCGGAACTAAGCAGTGGGGGGGTCTCCACTTCCAAATCTGGAAATAACAAGTCACCCCCCTATGGTAATCAGTCTCAATGACTTCCTTTTAAAATTCCCACGCACTTATCTTTTGACCGCCCCTTTGGGAGGAAAGATTGCTCTTCAAGCAAAGAAATGGGAACTCATAACCCAGGACAAATGAGTTTTAAATATAGTGTTCCATGGATACAGATTTCATTTCTACACGTTGCCAACACCAAATCGGTGGCCAGACCTGCCCCCAAATCAATGAGCAGAGGCTTAAAAACAAGTACTTTCCCTCTTAAGCATGAGGGCTATTCAACTGGTACCAGAAGAGGAAAAGGGACAAGGTTTCTACTCCAGACTTTTTCTGGTACCCGGAAAAGACAAATCATGGTGTCCAATCTTGGACCTGTCTACTCTAAACACCTTTCTGGAGATTCAAAAATTCAAGATGCTAACTCTTCATCAGCTGCTTCCCATGCTAGGCAAAAATGCCTAGTTGGCAACACTGGATTTAAAGGAAGCCTACCTGCACATCCCAATAAGGGAATCTTGCAGAAGATACCTATACTTAGGAGTAGGCTACATGCGCGGACAGTTCTCTGCACTGCTCTTTGGCTTACCTACTACGCCCAGTGTCTTCTCAAAGTGCCTAGCTCTAGTCATTGCAATTTTCAGGCAAAGAAATATTCAAATATACCCATACCTGGGCGATTGTCTAATTCAGGCAGAAAGCCAGGACATAATATTAAATCATCTGGCATTTGTAAAGAAATTGCTGGCTTCTCTGGAGTACACCATAAATGAAAAGAAATCACATCTTGTACCCTGCCAACAAATTGTATTCTTGGAAGCAAGCTTGAATACAACTTCCCAGATGGCCTACCTCACGTCAGAGAAACAAGTGCATTTGGCAGCCTAATTCACACTACTGGCAACAATGACCCAGCTATCTGTAAGGAAAATACTGCAAGCCCTGGGATTCATGGCCTCTTGCATTCTACTAATTCCATATGCAAGACTGCATATGAGGAAACTATAATGGAATCTAAAAAGCCTATGTTGTCAACATTCTCAGGATCTAGTCAATAATTCCTATCATACCTTGTCTAAAGATAGAGTTCCTTTGGTGGGCAGAGGCCTGCCACCAAAACAAGGGACTGCCATTCACTCTACCCCCTGCCACCCAAGCCCTAACAGACGCATCAGGCTATGTATGGGGGGCTCTCCTGGCAGGGCAGTGCATTCAGGGCAGATGGAACCCAAGGCAAATACACCTGCATATCAATCAAAAAGAAGTGTTATCTGTACAGACTGCTCTGACAGCCTTCAAGGACCACATTCTTCCAGGACAATTATTGATAAAGACAGACAACACCACTGATGATGTTCATCGTGTTTCACTGTTGCAGTCATTGCACTTGGGTTATCCTGCTGGCAGGCTACCCGCAGTCGGCCCGAGTTCCAAAGTCTAGGTCCGGCATCTGTTGCTGTCGCCTCTTCCCTGACGTCAGTGTGCCAGGGGTATAAAAAAATGCAACCGACGCCATTTTCTTCAGTCTTTCTTGCCGCGCGGTGCCCGAAGCAGAAGCAGTTCGCAAGTACCGGTTGGCCGACTCCTGAGATTTTCGAAGTAGAGTTTCAGAACCAAAGTCTTCAATAAAGCTAAGTACCCCGTTGGGGAAACTTTTTCTTGCTCCATACCGATGTCAGTAAAAGTTAACAATTGTATTTCTTGTGGGAAGCAAATACCTCATAAGGATTTTCACTCTTACTGTATTCCTTGCCTAGGCCCTGACCACGACGTTGCTAGTCGGTTTTGTGCTAGATTCAACAAACGCACTATTAAACGTTGGTTTTATTTTTCATTACATTACTTTGGCCGAAGGTTTAACTATATAATGCCGTCGGAGCAACCGATGACCGGAATTCATAAAAAAACGCAAAGACAAGGAAAAGGACAGGCATCCGAGGTCCAAAACCGACGATGAAGCCTCTTCTAGGCCAGTCGCTGTTTCTCAGTGAGGCACTTTCGCAGCCCCTGACACCCGCTACCTCAGAGCCACAGGCCGTATCTGACTCCCACGTGGAGACAACTAGGCCTCTGGATACTCAAGGTATTGGGCCTACGGAAAATATTCCCTCAGATGGGTCCGGAGCCACTGAGCAGGCATCGGCTTCTGAGGGTGTTTTCAGACCTTCACAGCTTACTATTAAATCCTCTGCAGCAACCAAAGTACAGTCAAAGACACCATTAAAGGCAAAGAAACAAGTGCAGCATTCTTCTGGACCGTCAACCATGCCAAAGAAACAGATGCTTAAAATGGCCGAAGACTTAATTACTTTGATCAGGGGTTCCCATCCCCCTCCTGATAAAAGGCCTAGGCAAAACTGACTATGATTCCTCTGACCAGGTTTCTGTATCCTCTGATTCCTCTTCAGATCAGGGCTATTCTCTTCCTCCCTATGAGGACTCTGATGCTGAAGAATCTATACCTTCAGCCTCTCCACCTGAGGATTACTCTTTTGGGGAAACTGTGCACACCATGAGGGAACATTTCCACTGGGAGAGCCAGGATTATTCAGAATCCAAGAAAAGGCTCAGAGATTTTCTTTTACTGCCTCAGCACAGGCCCTTGGCTATCCCCCCGGTGCTTCATATAGTTGATGTTTTCTCTGAATCCAGTCTGTCTCCTGATTCTTTATCCCCCTGCACCAGTCAAGCCAGACAGGTATTACAGGGTCCCTGACTCTCATAAATTTCTTTATAAAATCCCTGCTACTGGCCCTGAAACAATTTCTCAGGGTCCCAAAGGGGTTAAGGCTTCCACTGCTAAAATCCCTGTTCCCTCTGATAGGGATTCTAGAGCTCTGGATAGATGGGGGTGGGGAGTTTACACCTCTGCTACTTTAGCTGTAAGGGCTTTAAACTGCCAGTTTCACATGCTTAAATATCAACAGTACCTCATGTATTTGTTAAAACAGAAAATGCTTACAAATTTAGAGAATCCTGACAATAAGAAAATGCAGGAATTATTGCATGCAGCTGAACAAGTGGGAAAGCATACTCTGCAATGTGGTTTTGATTCATTAGAGGCTTCTTGCAGAGCCGCAGTTACAGGCTCTGTCATTCAAAGGCATGCTTGGTTGAAAGAACAAGGTTTACCTGAACATGCTAAAGTAAAATTATTGGATGCTCCATTACAGCATGATACTTTGGTGTTAAGACAGAAGAGGTGTTAAAGAAAATGGAGGATAAAGCAAAATCTGTGCAGACAGTAAAGGATTTCTTACAGGTTCAACCACCTAGTAGAAACTGGCCTTCTAAAAATTGGTCCTTTCAGGTGTCAGACAGGCCACAAAGAGGCAGATACAGATGCCCAAGAGGCAGATCTCAGCCCCAAGGCTCCTGCAGACCTAAACAATGGGGTGCTTCTGCCCCCAAAGGAGGAGAAGACAAATCACAACCTTATAGAAAACAATCCCGATGACGTTCCTCTACAAAGGCCAAGCACTTACCTTTTGGCAGCACCCCTAGGGGGAAAGTTAGCACTTTTTGCACAAAATTGGCACTTAATCACCCAGGACAAATGGGTACTGAATATAGTTTCTCAGGGTTACAGGTTCCACTTTCACACTGTCTCAAAATCAAAAGATATGCCGGACCTGCCACAAAACCAATGGGCAGAGGCACAAAAGGAAATTGCTGCTCTCGTGGACATGGGAGCTATTCAAAGAGTACCACAGCAAGAACAGGGACAAGGATTTTACTGAAGACTCTTCCTGGTTCCCAGAAAGGACAAAGCCTGGAGACCAATACTGGACTTGTCAATCCTAAATACTTTCCTGTATATTCCAAAATTCAAAATGTTAACACTGCGGCAACTTCTACCCATGCTGGGCAAGAAGGCTTGGCTAGTTACTTTGGACCTCAAGGAGGCATACCTGCATGTCCCAATCAGACAATCTTGCAGAAGATGCCTCAGATTCATAGCTGGCTCAATGCATTACCAATTCTCTGCACTGCCCTGTGGCTTATCTACTGCGCCCAGGGTCTTCACAAAATGCCTGGCACCAGTAATTGCATTTTGCAGACAAAGAGGAATTCAGATATATTCTTACTTGGACGACTGCCTTATTCAAGCAGAGAGCAAGGACATTCTACTAAAGCATCTGGCGTTTGTAAAAAGATTATTAATTTGCCTAGGGTACACAGTAAACGAAAAGAAATCAAAACTAGTGCCCTTGTCAAGAGATCATATTCCTGGGTGCAAGCTTAAATACAACTGCCCAGATGGCTTATCTCACGCCAGACAAACAAAGGCAACTGACTCATTACTTTCAAATGATGGCAACAAAGACCCAGCTCCCTGCAAGAAAAATTCTGCAGGCCCTGGGCTTCATGGCTTCCTGCATTCTACTAATTCCATATGCAAGACTGCATATGAGGAAACTACAATGGTATCTAAAAAGTGTTTGGACTCAGCACAGCTTGGAGACAATAGTAACTATAATTCCCTGTCTACAACAGGAGTTTCGATGGTGGTCCAGGGCCTGTCACCACAACAAGGGACAGCCCTTCACCTTACCCACAGCCAGGCAGACAATAACAACGGATGCATCGGATTATGCCTGGGGGGCACACATGGCAGGAAAATGTATTCAGGGCACGTGGCCCAAGGAACAAATGTATCTTTACATCAATCAAAAAGAGATGCTAGCTGTACAGAATGCCCTGACAGCCTTCAAGGATCTACTACATCCAGGACAACACCACAGTTATGTGGTACATAAGCAAGAGGGCACACATTCATACCCCCTCTGCAGGCAAGCCATGACTTTGTGGAGCACAGCACTGACCTATCAAGTACATCTGCAGGCACAATTCCTGCCAGGAAAGAAAAATACACTGGCAGACAAACTAAGCAGAAATCTCATGGATCCACACGAATGGAAACTAAATCTACAGGTCTTCAGCATGATAACCAGGAAATGGGGATGCCCAGACATAGATCTTTTTGCCTCCCCTCACAACTGCCAACTACAGAAATTCTGCACAAGAACGCATCACTCACAAGCATGGAAAGTGGATGCTCTTTCATTCAGCTGGAAAACCCTGACAGTTAGTTTATGCCTTCCCTCCACTGCCTCTTCTTCACAAGGTACTCCTAAACGTCAGACAAGAGAAGCCAAAAATTATCCTGATTGCCCCAGACTGGCCACGCCAGCACTGGTGCCCAATCCTAAAGAGCTTATCTCGAGGCCCAGCCTGGCCTTTACCTCAAATTCCTCATCTTCTGACTCAACAAAACAATCAGATTCTACACAGTCAACTCAGAACCTTAAATCTGGCTGCATGGCAGATAATATAGCCACTCAGACCACACCTCTCTCTAAAGCTGTTATGGATGTCATTTTAGAAGCCAGGAGGCCCAGCACTAGGAAATCTTATGCAGAAAAATGGAAGAGATTCTGTGCTTGGAACCAGGCACAAGGACTCGAACCACTTGTTCCAAATATACCTCAGATTACTGAGATGCTGGACAAAGGCCTATCCTTTTCATCTATTAAAATCCATGCCTCTGCCATTTCAGCTCATTACAATACGGAACCTCCTATTTTTTCACATCCTCTGCTAAGGCAGTACCTCAGAGGGGCAAGAAACATAAGACCCCCAAGGAGAGCACCGATACCTACTTGGGACCTCAATTTTGTATTAGAAAATCTCACACTGCCTCCTTTTGAGCCAGCCAACACAGCTGATTTAAAATTCATATCATGGAAAACTGTTCTGCTCCCAGCAATAACTTCAGCAAGAAGAGTCTCAGAGTTACAGGCATTAATGGCAGTGGAACCTTTCATCATTTTTCATCAGGACAGGGTCTCTCTAAGGACAAACCCAACATTTATGCCAAAGGTGGTTTCCAGTGTGGCTCTTAACCAAACCATTCATTTACCAACTTTCTATCCAAATCCCTAGAATAAAGGGGAGAGACTTCTGCACACTTTGGATATACACAGACAGCTACGATTCTATTTGGACAAAACAAAAGCTTTCAGAAAAACTGAGCAACTGTTTGTAGCTTATGCTGCAAGATCACAAGGAAAGCCCATCTCAAAGCAGACAATTTCAAAATGGATAGGACACTGCATTCACTTCTGCTATGCACAACATGGCAAATCAGTGTCTAAGGGGATAAGGCCACATTCTACCAGAGCAGCAGCCACTTCAGCAGCCTTTCTCAGAGGAGTACCAACCAAAGACATTTTAGAAGCTGCAACTTGGAGTTCAGTGCACACTTTCACTAAGCACTACCACTTACCTCTCTACTCTGAATCCAGAGCAGGCTTTGCCACTGCAGTTCTGCATGGCCTGGTAGCCTCTCCTAATCTTTAGGCCCAGCCACTCAACCTCAGCTTTGGGATTCAACCCAAGTGTAATGACTGCAACAGTGAAACACGATGAACATAGTACAGTTGTGTACCTATCATAAATGTAGATGTTCGAGTGTATTCACTGTTGCAGTCCAGGTTACCCACCCACCATCCCCCTTTCTCATTGCTGGGTCCTTTTTTGTACTTCTCAACTCTCTACAACCTATGTGATGTATTTGCTTGTAGATGAAGGAATTGTTATTTTGGTACATGCATGTTTTTTGACATAATCTTTTCCAGCCTTTCCTATTTGGGGGCACCTGACATCTGGGGCAAGAAAAACTGAAGAAAATGGCATCGGTTGCATCTTTTATACCCCTGGCTCACTGACGTCGGGGAAGAGGCGACAGCAACCGACCTAGACTTTGGAACTCAGGCCGACTGCGGGTAGCCTGCCAGCAGGATAACCCAAGTGTAATGACTGCAACAGTGAATACACTCGAACATCTACATTTATGGTAGGTACACAACTGTACTTACTTCTTGTTTCACTGTTGCAGTCATCACATTTGAGTTGTCTGCTTGCAGTGGCACTCAGTCGGCCTGATTATCAAAGTCTTGGGTCCTGCGTCGGTTGCTGTTTCATCTTTTGTGACGTCAGGTAGTCAGGGGTATAAAGCATGCAGCCGACGCCATTACATCTATCTTTCTTGCCATGCAGTGCTCGAAGCAGAAGCAGTTTGCAAGTGCCGATCGGCCGACTCCTGAAATTTTCGTTTTCGAGTTTCAGAACTGAAGTCTTCAACTAAAGCTAAGTACCACGTTGGGGAAACATTTTCTTGCTCTAAACCGATGTCAGTAAAAGTCAATAATTGTATTTCTTGTGGAAAGCAAATACCTCATAAAGATTTTCATTCGTACTGTATTCCTTGCCTAGGCCCTGACCACGACATACCTCATTGTTGGTTTTGTGCCTTATTTAAGCAACGAACTATCCGTTGTCGGTATATTTACGCTTCTAAATATTTTGGTACTCAGATCAATTATCCAGATATGGCTTCGGTAAGCCATCTGACTACCGACATTCCAAAAAAATGCAAAGATAAAGACAGAGACAGGCCGCCTAGGTCCAAAGCTGCCAACGACGCTTCTCCTAAGCCAGTCGCCAGTTCGCCAGTACTCAGTGAGGCGCTTTCGCAGCCCCTGATACCCGCTACTTCAGATTCTCAGGCCTCTACTGAGACCCATTCGGAGTCTGGTATGCCGCCTGATTCTTCAGCTGTGGAACCTGCGGATGTCTCTACCTTGGATGGGTCCAGAGCCGCTGTGCAGGCACCGGCTTCTGAGAGTGTATTCAGGCCTACTGACCTGGATATTAAACCGATGCCATTTTCTTCTTCAAGGCCTAAAACTCGAACCACGCCTAGAAAACTGACACCCAGACCGCATGGTCAGGCCTCTATGCCTAAAATACAAATGATAAGAATGGATGAAGACCTTATTACTTTAATCAGGGGTAGCTAACCTTCCCCTTCTAAGAGACATAGGACTGAATTTGCTTATGATACTTCTGACCAGGATTCTGAAATTTCTTCTGATGACCAGGATTTACCCTTATCTCCCTATGAGGATTCTGATGTAGAGGACTCTATTCCCTCTGCTTCCCCCCCCAGAGGATTTCTCTTTGGTGAAACCTTGCATACTCTTAGAGAGCATTTTTGCTGGGAAAGCCAGGATTACTCTGATTCTAAAAAGAGGCTTAGGGGTTTCTTACTCCTGCCTCAACACAGGCTTTTAGCTATCCCTCCTGTGCTAGACATTGTTGATGATGCCTTTTCGGAATCTAGCTTGGCTCCTGACTCTTTACCTCCTTCTCCCAGAAAAGCTGATAGATATTACAGGGTTCCTGATTCTCCCAAGTTCCTTTTTAATAATCCTACTGCATATCCTGAGACCATTTCACAGGGACCCAAGGGCATTAATGCTACTTCTGCCAAAAATCCTAACCTTTCTGATGGAGATTCTAGGGCTCTGGATAGATGCGGAAAGAAGGTGTACACTTCTGCAACCTTGGCCATTAGGGCCTTAAACTGTCAGCTTCATATGTTAAAGTATCAGCAACATATTATTGGATTGCTTAAACAGAAAATGATTTTGATTCCTGACTGTGCTGTAAATAAGGATTTACAGGATTTAATGCATTCTGCTGAACAGGTTGGAAAACTTTGCAATGTGGTTTTGATTCACTAGAGGCATCTTGCAGGGCTACTGTCACCGGGTCTGTACTTAGCAGGCATGCTTGGCTTAAGGAGCAAACTTTGCCAGATCATGTTAAAGCTAAATTGCTAGATGCTCCCTTAAATCAGTACCACCTGTTTTGCAACAAAGCAGAAGAAGTTCTTAAAAAGATGGAGAAAAAAGCTAAATCTATGCAAACTGCTAAAGATTTTATACAAGTACAGTCTTCAAGATTTAGTAGGCATTGGCCCTCTAAGAATTGGTCCTTTCTTGTCTCTTGTAGGCCTTCTCAGTCCAAACCCAGATCCTGCAGAACACCCAGGCTTCAGTCCCAGGGTACGCACAGGACTAAGCAGTGGGGGGCCCCCACTCCCAAATCAGGGAGTAGTAAGACTCCCCCCATGGTAAGCTGTCTCAGTGACTTAACTTTAAAACTTCTAAGCACTTCTCAACTGACTGCTCCTTTAGGGGGAAAGATTGCTCTGCAGACCAGAAACTGGGAACTCATTACCCGGGGCGAATGGGTTTTAAATATAGTTTCCCAAGGATACAGATTTCACTTCCACACGTTACCAACCCCAAGCAGTTGCCCAGATGTACCCCCAAATCAGTGGGGCAGAGGCTCAAAAGCAAGTACTTTCTCTCTTAAGCATAAAGGCTATTCAGACTGTACCAGAAGAGGAAAAGGGACAAGGTTTCTACTCAAGACTTTTCCTGGTACCCAGAAAAAACAATGCATGGCGTCCTATCCTCGACCTTTTTGTCTTAAACACCTTTTTGGTGATTCCAAAATTCAAGATGCTAACTCTTCACCAATTGCTTCCTATGCTTGGCAAAGATGGCTGGTTGGCAACACTGGATTTAAAGGAAGCCTACCTGTACATCCCAATCAGGGAATCTTGCAGAAGATACCTACACTTCAACGCAGGCTACATTCACTATCAGTTCTCTGCACTGCCCTTTGGCATATCTACTACGCCCAGGGTATTCACAATGTGCCTAGCTCCAGTCATTGCATTTTGCAGGCAAAGAAATATTCAAATATACCCATACTTGGACGATTGTCTAATTCAGGCAGAAAGCCAGGACATACTCTTGAATCATCTGGCATTTGTACAAAAGGTGCTAACTTGTCTGGGGTACACCATAAACTAAAGGAAATCACATCTGGTACCCTGTCAAAAAATTATATTCCTGGGAGCAACCTTGAATACAACTTCCCAGATGGTTTCCTCACGCCAGAGAAACAAATTCATTTGACAACTTACTTCAAACTAATGGCCACAAAGACCATGCTATCTGCAAGGCACATCCTGCAAGCCTTTGGGTTCGTGGCTTCCTGCATTCTACTAATTCCATATGCAAGAATGCATATGAGGAAACTACGATGGTATCTAAAAAGCCCATGGTGTCAGCATTCTCAGGATCTAGAAACAGTGATTCCTATCACACCTTGCCTACGGTTAAGAGTTCCTTTGGTGGGTAGAGGCCTGCCACCTAAACAAGGGATTACCATTCACTCTACCCCCTGCCGCCCAAACCCTAACAACAGACGCATCTGACTATGCATGGGGGGCTCACTTGCCAGGGAAGTGCATTCAGGGCAAACAGAACCCAAGTCAAATGCACCTGCATATCAATAAAAAAGAAATGTTAGCTGTACAGAATGCTCTGACAGCCTTCAAGGACCACATTCTTCCAGGACGGTTAATGGTAAAGATGGTCAACACCACTGTTATGTGGTACATAAACAAGCAGGGGGGGTACCCATTCTTACCCCCTCTGCAGACTAGCCATGGCTCTGTGGAACACAGCCTTGAGCTACCAAGTGCATTTACAGGTTCAATTCCTGCCAGGAAAACTAAATACACTGGCAATCGAACTAAGCAGAAATCTCATGGACCTACACAAGTGGAAACTGGAACCAAAGACTTTCAACATGTTGATAAACAAATGGGGGAGCCCATATATAGACCTGTTTGCCTCACCCCAGAACTACCAGTTGGACAAATTCTGCACAAGGACTCCCCACAGATCTGGCAAAGTTTGCTCCTTAAGCCAAGCATGACAAACAAGCTTGAAAAGTGGATGCTGTGTCCTTCAGCTGGAAAAATCTATCAGTTTATGCCTTTCCCACTCTGCCTCTCCTCTCCAAAGTACTACTAAAGATCAAACAGGACATACCAAGGACGATACTGATTGCACCAGACTGACCACGCCAACACTGGTACCCCCTCTTGTGCAGTGTGTCACTGATGGCTCCATGGCACCTGCCTCAGACCCCTACCCTGCTGTCACAGCAGAAGAGTCAGATTCTGCACCATCAGCTTCAAACCCTGAACCTAGCAGCCTGGCTAATTACCTTATCCCTCCATTACCATCCCTCAGTAAACAAGTGTTGAATGTCATTTTGGAAGCAAGGAGGCCTAGTAGTAGAAACTCTTATGCTGAAAAATGGAAAAGATTCTGAGCCTGGAGCCAAACTCAAGGGATGGGCAGAGCAACGCCCAACTTTCCTCAGATTCTTCAATACTTAACTGAGATGCTTCACAAGGGCCTTTCTTTTTCCTCCATCAAAATTCACACCTCAGCCATTTCAGCTCATTACAACACAGAACCACCCCTCTTCTCTCATCCACTGCTCAAGCAGTTCCTTAGAGGGGCCAAAAACTTAAGACCACCCAGGAGAGCCCTGCCTGGGACCTTAACTTTGCATTGGAAAAAACTCACTCTTCCTCCTTTTAAGCCAGCTGCATTGGAAAAACTCACTCTTCCTCCATTTGAGCCAGCTGCAAGTGCAGAGTTAAAACTCCTTTCTTGGAAAACAGCCTTCCTTTTAGCAATCACTTCAGCAAGAAGGGTATCTGAATTACAGGCCCTTATGGCAGTGGAGCCTTTCATCATCTTTCATGTGGACAGGGTGTCCCTCAGGAGCAATTCCTCCTTCATGCCCAAGGTGATATCCAGTGTGGCCCTTAATCAATCCATTCATTTGCCAACCTTCTTTTCTAATCCACAGAACAAAGGGGAATGAATACTGCACTCCTTAATGTGCACAGACAACTTAGATTTTACTTGGAATCTGAACAACTGCTGGTGGCATTTGCTGCAGCGGCAGAGGGGAAGGCCATTTCAAAGCAAACCATTTCTAAATGGGTAGGCCATTGCATTCATTTCTGCTATAAGCACCATGGAAAACCTACTCCACAAGGGATAAGACCCCATTCAGCCAGGGCTGCATCTATCTCTACAGCCTTTCTCAGAGGTGTCCCCTACCAGGGACATCCTAGAAGCTGCTATCTGGAGTTCTGTACATACTTTCACCAAGCATTACCATTTGCCAATGTTTTCTAAATCCAGAGCTGGCTTTGCCACTGCAGTCATGCAGGGCCTTATAGCTGGTCCTAATGCTATCTAAATTCCTCCTCCCATCTTTAGCTTTGGGAATCTACCCAAATGTGATGACTGCAACAGTGAAACACCAAGAACATAGCACAGTTGTGTACACTTACCATAAATATAGATGTTCGAGTGTATTTACTGTTGCAGTCCTGGATGTTCATCGTGTTACCCTGCTGCAGTCATCACACTTGGGTTATCCTGTCGTCAGGCGGTCCCGCAGTCGGACGGATTTCCAAAGTCTTGGTCCGACATCGGTTGCTGTCGCCTCATCCCTGACGTCAGTGCACCAGGGGTACATATACTGCAACCGACGCCATTTTCTCCAGTCTTTCTTGCCGCGCGGTGCCCGAAGCAGAAGCAGTTCGCAAGTGCCGGTCAGCCGACTCCTGAGATTGTCTAATTCGAATTTCAGACCGAAGTCTTCTATAAAGCTAAGTACCCCATTGGGGAAACTTTTCTTGCCTCAGACTGATGTCAGAAAAAGTTAACAATTGTATTTCTTGTGGGAAGCAAATACCTCATAAGGATTTTCATTCTTATTGTATACCTTGCCTAGGCCCTGATCACGACGTCACTTCTTGTCGTTTTTGTGCTAGGTTTAATAAGCGTACTATTAAAAGACGATTTGATTTCGCACGACACTTTTTTGGTAGAAAATTTAACTATAACATGCCGACGGAGCTACCGACTACCGGCGTGCACAAAAAGCGCAGGGACAAGGAACGACAGCCCAGGCCTAAGCCCGATTCAGAGGCCTCGGTTGATCCGGTCTCTGGTTATCAGTGAGGCTCCGACGCAGTCCCTGACTACCGCAGTTCTGGAACCCGAGACCGTTACTGATATTTTGACGGAATGTACTAGGCCGACGCAGCCTTTTACTTCAGGCCCTTCCGACGATTTACCTTCCAAGGACGTCGGTGCTTCAGAAACGCCATCGGTTTCTGAAGGTGTATTCAGACCGACGACTCTTACAGTCAAAACGTTTTCCAAGTCGAAGACTCATTCTAAATCAAAAAAGACTACACTTCAGTCTCCTGTTCAAGGCCCTATGCCTAAGAAACAGATGCTCAAAATGGCTGAAGATTTGATTTCTCTTATCAGGGGTTCTCAGCCTCCTCCTGACAAAAGGCCTAGACAAGAGGAAGATTCTGCTTCCTCTGAGCAACTGTCTATTTCTTCGGATTCCTCTGAGGACCAAGACTATTCCTTCTCTCCTTATGAAGATTCTGATGCTGAGGATTCTATTCCCTCAGCTTCTCCTCCTGAAGACTACTCTTTTGGGGAAACTTTACACACTATGAGGGAACATTTTCACTGGGAAGGTCAGGATTACTCTGATTCCAAGAAAAGGCTCAGAGAGTTTCTTTTACTCCCCCAACACAGACCTCTAGCCATCCCTCCTGTTTTGGACATTGTGGATGATGTCTATTTAGAATCCAGTTTCAACCCAGACTCTCTACCTCCTGCTCCGGCCAAGCCTGACAGATACTACAGAGTTCCTGATTCCCACAAATTTCTTTACAAAAGCCCAGTAGGTGACCCAGAGACTATCTCCCAGGGTCCCAAGGGGGCTAAGACTTCCATGGCTAAAAACCCAGTACCTTCTGAAAGGGATTCTAGAGCACTAGACAGGTGGGGGAAAAAGGTTTACACCTCAGCCACATTAGCTATGAGAGCACTAAATTGTCAATTTCATATGCTTAAGTATCAGCAATTTCTGATTTCTCAGTTAAAACAAAAGATAACCTCCCTCCCTCAACAATCTGAATTGAAAGAAGTACAGGATTTGTTGCACGCCACTGAGCAGGTGGGCAAACATACCTTACAATGTGGGTTTGATTCTTTAGAGGCCTCCTGCAGAGCACCTGTCACTGGATCAGTTATATGTAGACATGCCTGGTTAAAGGAACAAAGTCTGCCTGATCATGTTAAAGCAAAACTACTAGATGCTCCCTTACAACAGGATGTTCTTTTTGGAGTTAAAGCAGAAGAAGTTTTAAAGAAAATGGAAGATAAGGCGAAATCAATGCAGACAGTCAAATATTTCCTACAAGTACAACCCCCTTGATTCAGCAGAAACTGGCCAACAAAAAATTGGTCCTTTCCAGCCACTGACAGACCTCAGAGGGGTAAATACAGGCGACCAAGGGGCAGAGGACAACCACAAGCCCAGTATAAACCTCGACAATGGGGCACTACAACCCAGGAGGGAGGAGAAGACAGGTCTCAACCCACCAGAAGGCAAACTCAATGACTTGCACCTCAGCTGGCCAAACAAAGCTCTTTTGTCAGCCCCCTTGGGGGGAAAACTAGCACTATTTGCAGACAGCTGGCACATGGTCACAAAGGACAAATGGGTCCTAGACATAATTTTACGAGGATACAGATTCCACTTTCACACCTTACCAATGAAAAGAGGAATGCCAAACCTGCCACAAAATCAAAGGGCAGAGGCTCAAAAACAAATTACAGCTCTCATGACCATAAGAGCCATTCAGCGGGTACCAACTCAAGAGCAAGGCCAAGGATTTTACTCAAGGCTCTTTCTAGTACCCAGAAAGGACAATGCTTGGAGACCAATTCTGGACCTTTCAACTCTAAACACTTACTTACAAGTCCCCAAATTCAAGATGCTAACACTACAGCAGCTACTTCCCATGTTGGGCAAGGAAGCATGGCTGTTAACGTTGGAACTCAAGGAGGCATACCTGCATGTCCCTATCAGACAAAGTTGCAGAAGATACCTCCGTTTCATTGCAGGTTCAACCCATTATCAATTCTCTGCACTGCCCTTTGGCTTATCTACTGCACCCAGAGTTTTCACAAAATGCCTGGCACCAGTAATTGCATACTGCAGACAAAGAGGAATTCAAATATATCCATACCTGGACGACTGCCTCATCCAAGCAGAAAGAAAAGACATTCTCTTACATCATCTGGCTTTTGTGCAGCATCTACTAAATTGTCTGGGGTACACAGTAAACGAAAAGAAGTCAAAACTAGTACCCTCACAAAAAATGACATTCCTGGGTGCCAGCTTGGACACAACGGCCCAGAAGGCCTATCTTACACCAGACAAGCAACTTCAACTGACTCAATATTTCAAGACAATGGCAACAAAGACCCAATTAACTGCAAGAATAATTCTGCAGCTTTGGGTTTCATGGCATCTTGCATTCTGATAATACCATTTACAAAACTGCATATGAGGAAATTACAGTGGTACCTAAAAAGCGTATGGTCTCAACACAGCCACAGCTTGGACACAGTGATACCTCTCATTCCCTGCCTTCAACAGGAATTTCTATGGTGGGCACAGGCATGTCACCTCAACAAGGGTCAGCCTTTCACCTTGCCCCCAACCAGGCAAACTATCACAACAGATGTTTCAGACTATGCCTGGGGGGCACACATGGCAGGGCAATGCATTCAAGGCCTATGGACTGCAGAACAAAGAAAACTGCACATAAATCAAAGAGATGCTAGCTGTACAGAAATCTCTGACAGCCTTCAAGGATCTGCTACAGCCAGGACAACTTGCAATAAAGACGGACAACACCACAGTAATGTGGTACATAAACAAACAAGGGGGCACACATTCCTACCCTCTTTGCAGGCAAGCAATAATCTTATGGAACACAGCTCTGGCCTACCAAATCCAGTTACAAGCTCAATTCCTGCCAGGACAGAAAAACACATTGGCAGACGACCTAAGCAGGAACATCAAAGATCCCCACGAGTGGAAACTAGACCCACAAATATTTACAATGATAACTCAAAAATGGGGCCTTCCAAATATAGACCTGTTTGCCAGTCCTCAAAACTACCAACTGACAAAATTCTGTACAAGGACATTCCACCATCAAGCTTGGAAAGTGGACGCGCTCTCCTTCAGTTGGAAAAACCTAACAGCATATGCCTTTCCTCCATTACCTCTTCTCACAAAGGTTCTTTTGAAGGTCAAAAAGGAGAAACCTCGACTGATTCTCATAGCCCCAGACTGGCCACGCCAGCACTGGTACCCGCTATTGAAGAATATGGCTCACAGCCCACCATGGATATTGCCTCAAATACCTCATTTGCTCACGCAGCAAAACAAACAGATTCTACACAGCCAGCTCAAAACCTTAAACCTGGCTGCATGGCAAATCAATTAGGCATCCAACCAGCCCCTCTTTCACAAGCAGTACTGGATGTTATTCTGGAAGCCAGGAGGCCAAGCACCAGGAAGGCTTACTCGGACAAATGGAAAAGGTTTTCTGCTTGGAACCAAGCTAAAGGCCAAGACACAGCTCAGCCTCATATGCCTCACATTCTACAGTATTTAGCTGAGATGTTACACAAAGGACTTTCCTTCTCCTCAATTAAAATCCATGCTTCAGCTATTTCAGCTCACTACGACACAAATCCACCTTTATTTTCAAATCCTCTTCTAAGGCAGTTCCTCAGAGGGGCAAAAAACATTAGACCACCTAGAAGAGCTCCTACACCAACATGGGACCTCAACTTTGTTTTGGAAAAACTAACGCAACCTCCCTTTGAACCAGCTTTCTCTGCAGACCTTCAGTTCCTATCTTGGAAGACTGCCCTGCTCCTGGCAATAACTTCTGCCAGGAGAGTCTCAGAATTACAGGCACTTATGGCAGTGGAACCTTTCCTCATTTTTCATCAAGACAGAGTTTCTCTACGAACTAATCTTTCCTTCATGCCTAAGGTGGTTTCCAGTGTAGCTTTAAATCAAACCATCCACCTACCCACTTTCTTCCCCAATCCACAGAACAAAGGTGAGAGACTCCTGCATTCCTTGGACATTCACAGGCAGCTTTGTTACTACTTGGATAAAACTAAGGCTTTCAGAAAAACTGACCAGCTCTTTGTATCCTATACTACAGCTTCTCAAGGGAGTGCCATATCCAAACAAACCATTTCTAAATGGATAGGCCATTGCATACGGTTCTGTTATACCCATCATGGGAAACCAGTTTCCCCTACCATTAGATCCCACTCTACCAGGGCAACAGCTACCTCTACAGCCTTTCTCAGGGGGGTTCCTACCAAGGAAATTTTAGAAGCTGCAACTTGGAGTTCTGTACACACCTTCACCAAACGCTATCACTTACCTCTTTATTCTAAGTCCAAGGCGGGCTTCACCACTGCAGTTCTGCAGGGCCTCATTGCCTCCACTAACCCTCTATGATACCTCCACCCTACCTTAGCTTTGGGACTCAACCCAAGTGTGATGACTGCAGCAGGGTAACACGATGAACATAGTACAGTTTTGTACCTACCATAAATGTAGATGTTCGAGTGTTCACCCTGCTGCAGTCCAGGTTACCCTCCCTCCAACCCCTCTCATCTACTGGCTAAATCTCTGCTATGCCTTACTGATGTATTTGCTTATAGCTGAAGGGATTTTGTGTTTGTACAGTGTTCTCACCATTTTGTACTAATTTGGATCACCTTTTTGGGGGCACCTGACATCTGGGGCAAGAAAAACTGAAGAAAATGGCATCTGTTGCAGTATATGTACCCCTGGCGCACTGACGTCAGGGATGAGGCAACAGCAACCGACGTCGGACCAAGACTTTGGAAATCCGGCCGACTGCGGGACCGCCTGACGACAGGATAACCCAAGTGTGATGACTGCAGCAGGGTGAACACTCGAACATCTACATTTATGGTAGGTACAAAACTGTACTTTACCCTCCCTCCAGCCCACTGACTTATATTGACTATACCTCTATTCTTGTTTACTATGCTTAAAGCTTTTTGGTGTATTTGCTTTTTTGTTGCACGTGTAACCTTGTATATAATTGCATCCCATTATGGGGGCACCTGACACCTGGGGCAAGAAAAACTGATGTAATGGCATCGGCTGTATGCTTCATACCCCTCACTACCTGACGTCATGGAAGATGAGTCAGCAACCGACGCAGGACCCAAGACTTTGATAATCAGCCTGACTGGGAGCTACCTGCAAGCAGATAACCCAAATGTGATGACTGCAACAGTGAATACACTCGAACATCTACATTTATGGTAAGTGTACACAACTGTACTTCCTCCTACTCCTGAGGACCCTCAGTGAATGGCAGAATTTCACTCCGGGTTTGTGTAATGCCCTTATGGTTTTGACTCCACCTTGGTACTCAACTCCTCTTAAAATACCTAGAGAACAGGAATTCTCTGAGGAAGAGGGGGGATTCAGATGAGGAATCCCTTCCTTATTCATCCCAGACTCCCTCTCCTTTAGACTGTGGTTCTGAGGAATAGGAGTTTACTAGCTCTAGCACTCCATTTGAGGAGATGTCCTTCAACACAATTTCCAGGATAATGGAATTTTTAAATGGGATTGTGCTCAGGATTCTGAGATGCAGAAGAGGTATTATGAGCTTCTGCAAATGTACTTTCCCATAGCTTTTGCTGTCCCTCCTGTTTTGGCTGCTTTGTTGGGTGCCTTTTCTACTGCCTCATAAGCTCCAGACTCCCTACTCCCAAAACACCTGATAGGTTTTACAGGGTGCCAAAGATTTGCAAATTCCTTTGTAGATTTCCTTCAGATGACCCCTCTGTGGTGTCTGTGGCATCTGACAAGCCATGTCAATTACTGCCTTCTACAAAACTTCTTCCTTCTGATAAATACAGTAGGAGTATGGAAAGTCTAGGTAAGAAGGTTTGTACCTGTGCAACCTTGGCTTTTAGGCTGTCAATTACCAGACTTGTATGTCTGGATATATATTTATTGCTTCATTGAGTTGGTTGGCAATTTGCACAGAGCCCCCTTTCTAGGATCCCATTATGCTGATTGATGTGAACACACATTCAAAAAATATCTTTATATACATGTGACACTGACAAAAAATTTGAGTCTGTTTTTGATGTGGTGTTTAGCCTTGTGCAGCTTCCATTCCCCTTTTTTTCTAGTCACTTTTTCCAGGGTAAAATTTCATCATTTGCATATGTTCATCGTGTTTCACTGTTTCAGTCATTACACTAGGGTTATCCTGCTGACGGGCCACCCGCAGTCGGCCTGTATTCCAAAGTCCTGGTCCGGCGTCGGTTGCTGTCGCCTCTTCCCTGATGTCAGTGTGCCAGGGGTATACAAGATGCAGCCGACGCCATTTTCTCCAGTCTTTCTTGCCGCACGGTGCCCGAAGCAAAAGCAGTTCGCAAGTGCCGGTCGGCCGACTCCTGAGATTTTCGAAATTGAATTTCAGATCCGAAGTCTTCAATAAAACTAAGTACCCCGTTGGGGAAACTTTTTTCTTGCTCCAGACCGATGTCAGAAAAAGTTAACAATTGTATTTCTTGTGGGAAGCAAATACCTCATAAGGATTTTCATTCTTACTGTATTCCTTGCCTATGCCCTGACCACGACGTTGCTAGTTGTCAGTTTTGTGCTAGATTTAACCAACGCACTATTAAGCGTCGGTACGATTTTGCATTTCATTACTTTGGCCAAAGGTTTACCTATATAATGCCTTTGGAACAGCCAACCACCGGAGTTCATAAACAGCGCAAGGAAAAAGAAAAGGACAGGCATCCGAGGTCCAAAACCGACGAAGCCTCTTCTAGGCCAGTCGCTGGTTCGCCGGTTCTCAGTGAGGTGCTTTCGCAGCCCCTGACACCCGCTACCTCAGAGCCACAGGCCGCCTCCGACTCCCACGTGGAGACAACTAGGCCTCTGGATACTCAAGGTATTGGGCCTTCGGAAACTAATCCATCAGATGGGTCCGGAGCCGCTGAGCAGGCATCGGCTTCTGAGGGTGTTTTCAGACCTACACAGCTCTATATCAAGCCAACTTCAGCATCCAAGACAAAGACTAAAACAGCTTTAAAGACAAGGAAACAAGTACAGCATTCTCCAGGACAGACTTCCATGCCTAAGAAACAGATGCTCAAAATGGCATAAGACCTAAATACTTTGATCAGGGGTTCCCATCCCCCTCCTGATAAGAGGCCTAGGCAAGACACTGAATATGATTCCTCTGATCAGGTTTCCATTTCCTCTGACTCCTCTTCAGAACAAGGATACTCTATTCCTCCCTATGAGGATTCTGATGCTGAAGAATCTATTCCTTCAGCTTCTCCTCCAGAGGATTATTCCTTTGGGGAAACCCTGCATACCATGAGGGAGCATTTCCACTGGGCGAGCCAAGATTACTCAGAATCTAAGAAAAGGCTCAGAGACTTTCTTCTACTACCTCAGCACAGACCTCTTGCTATTCCACCTGTTCTAGACATTGTAGATTATGTATTTTCAGAGTCCGGACTGTCTCCCGGCTCTTTACCTCCTGCACCTGTTAAGCCAGACAGATACTACAGGGTTCCAGATTCTCATAAATTTTTTATATAAAAACCCTGCTGCTGACCCAGAAACTATATCTCAGGGTCCCAAAGGGGTCAAGGCCTCTACTGCAAAAAACCCTGTCCCCTCAGATAGGGATTCAAGGGCACGGGACAGATTGGGGAAAAAAGTTTACACTTCTGCTAGCTTGGCTGTAAGGGCTTTAAATTGTCAGTTTCATATGCTTAAATATCAGCAATACTTAATGTCATTACTAAAACAGAAAATGTTGACAAATTCTGAATGTTCTGAGAACAAGGAAATGCAGGATTTATTGCATGCAGCTGAACAAGTGGGAAAGCATACTTTGCAATGTGGTTTTGATTCACTGGAGGCCTCTTGCAGGGCTGCTGTTACAGGTTCTGTCATTAGAAGGCATGCTTGGTTAAAGGAACAGAATCTGCCTGATCATGTTAAAGCAAAATTATTGGATGCTCATTTACAGCATGATACTTTGTTGTTAAAGCAGAAGAGGTGTTGAAGAAAATTGATAAAGCTAAATCTATGCAGACAGTAAAGTATTTTTTACAGGTACAGCCACCCAGATTTGGCAGGAACTGGCCTTCTAAGAATTAGTCCTTTCCAGTGTCAGACAGGCCACAAAGAGGCAGATAAAGACGCCCTAGAGGCAGACAACAGCCCCAGGGCTCATATAGGCCCAAACAGTGGGGTGCTTCTACCTCCAAAAGCGGAGAAGACAAATCACAGCCATATAGGAAACAGTCCCAATGACTTCCCTTTGCCAATGCCAAGCACTTATCTTTTGGCAGCACCCTTAGGGGGAAAGCTAGCACTTTTTTCACAAAATTGGCACATGATCACCCAGGACAAATGGGTCTTAAATATAGTCTCTCTGGGCTACAGGTTCCAATTTCACACCCTTCCACAGGCAAAAGGTATGCCAGACCTGCCACACAATCAATGGGCAGAGGCACAAAAACAAGTTTCATCTCTCATAAACATGAGGGCTATTCAGCCAGTGCCACAACAAGAGCAGGGACAAGGATTTTACTCAAGACGTTTCTTAGTACCAAGGAAGGACAAAGCCCGGAGACCAATTCTGGACCTGTCTATTCTAAATACTTTTCTGGTCGTTCCAGAATTCAAAATGTTGACTCTGCAGCAGCTTCTGCCCATGCTGGGCAAGAAGGCTTGGCTTGTAACTTTGGACCTCAAAGAGGCATACCTACATGTCCCAGTCAAGACAATCTTGCAGAAGATACCTCAGATTCATAGCTGGCTCAATGCACTACCAATTCTCTGCACTGCCCTTTGGCTTATCTATTGCGCCCAGGGTCTTCACAAAATCCCTGGCACCAGTAATTGCATTTTGCAGACAAAGAGGAATTCAAATATATCCCTACTTGGACGACTGCCTTATTCAAGCAGAGACCAAAGACATTCTACTAAAGCATCTGGCGTTTGTAAAAAGATTACTAATTTGCCTAGAGTACACAGTAAACGAAAAGAAATCAAAACTAGTACCCTCTCAAGAGATGATATTCCTGGGTGCAAGCTTAAATACAACTGCCCAGATGGCTTATCTCACGCCAGACAAACAAAGGCAACTGACTTCTTACTTCGAAAGCATGGCAACAAAGACCCAGATGTTCATCGTGTTACCCTGCTGCAGTCATCACACTTGGGTTATCCTGTCGTCAGGCGGTCCCGCAATCGGCCGGAATTCCAAGGTCTTGGTCCGGCGTCTGTTGCTGTCACTTCTTCCCTGACGTCAGTGCGCCAGGGGTATATATAATGCATCCGACGCCATTTTCTTCAGTCTTTCTTGCCGCCATGCCGTCGGAGCAACCGACTACCGGCGTGCACAAGGACAGGCAGCCCAGGCCTAAGCCAGATTCCGAGGCCTCGGCTGGTCCAGTCTCCGGTTCTCCGGTCTTCAGTGAGGCTCCGACGCAGCCCCTGACTACCGCAGGTCTGGAACCCGAGACCGCTTCGGAACTTTTGGCAGAATGTACCAGGCCGACGCAGCCATTTTGTTCAGGCCCTACCGACGACATTGCTGAAAAAGATGTCGGTGCTGCAGAAACACCTTCGGTTTCTGAAGGCGTTTTCAGACCGACTATGCTCACCATTAAAACGTATCCTAAGACGAAGACTCCTATTAAACCTAAAAGGACTGCACTTCAGTCCCCTGTTCAAGGCCCCATGCCTAAGAAACGGATGCTCAAAATGGCTGAAGATTTGATCTCTTTAATCAGGGGTTCCCAGCCCCCTCCTGACAAAAGGCCTAGACAAGAGGAAGATTATGCATCCTCTGAACAAGTGTCCATTTCTTCAGACTCCTCTGAGGACCAAGATTACTCCTTCTCCTCTTATGAAGATTCTGATGCTGAGGATTCCATTCCCTCAGCTTCTCCCCCTGAAGACTACTCCTTTGGGGAAACGTTACACACTATGAGGGAACATTTTCACTGGGAAGGTCAGGACTACTCTGACTCTAAGAAAAGGCTCAGAGAGTTTATTTTACTCCCCCAGCACAGACCACTTGCCATCCCACCAGTTTTAGACATTGTGGATGATGTTTACTTAGAATCCAGTTTGAACCCAGACTCTCTACCTCCTGCTCCGGCCAAACCTGACAGATACTATAGAGTGCTTGATTCCCACAAATTTCTTTATAAAAGCCCTGTTGCTGATCCAGAGACTATCTCCTAGGGTCCCAAAGGGGCTAAGACTTCTATGGCTAAAAATCCTGTACCCTCTGAAAGGGACTCCAGAGCACTAGACAGGTGAGGGGAAAAAAGTTTACACCTCAGCCACTCTAGCTATGAGAGCACTAAATTGCCAATTTCACATGATAAAGTATCAGCAATTTCTTATCTCTCAGTTAAAGCAAAGAATGAGCACTCTCCCTCAACAGTCTGAATTGAAAGAAATGCAGGATCTGTTGCATGCAACTGAACAGGTGGGCAAACATACTTTACAATGTGGGTTTGATTCTTTGGAGGCCTCCTGCAGAGCAGCTGTCACTGGGTCTGTTATACGTAGGCATGCTTGGTTAAAGGAACAAACTCTGCCTGATCATGTTAAAGCTAAGCTTCTAGATGCTCCCTTACAGCAGGATGTTCTTTTTGGAGTTAAAGCAGAAGAAGTCTTAAACAAAATAGAGGATAAGGCAAAAACTATGCAGAAAGCCAAAGATTTCCTACAGGTACAGCCCCCTCGCTTCAGCAGAAACTGGCCAACAAAGAATTGGTCCTTTCCAGCTACTGACAGACCACAGAGGGGTAAATACAGACGTCCAAGAGGCAGAGGACAACCACAAGCCCAGTACAAACCTCGCCAATGGGGCACTGCAACACAGAAGGGAGGAGAAGACAGGTCCCAATCTACCAGAAGGCAAACTCAATGACTTGCACCTCATCTGGCCAAGCAACACTCTCTTGGCAGCCCCCTTGGGAGGAAAACTCGCACTTTTTGCAGACAACTGGCACATTGTCACAAAGGACAAATGGGTCCTAGATATAATTTCACGAGGATACAGATTCCATTTTCACACCTTGCCAATGAAAAGAGGAATGCCAAACCTGCCACAAAATCAATGGGCAGAGACACAAAAACAAATTACAGTTCTCATGGACATGAGAGCCATTCAACAGGTACTTACTCGAGAGCAAGGTCAAGGATTTTACTCAAGACTTTTTCTAGTGCCCAGAAAGGACAATGCCTGGAGACCAATTCTGGACCTTTCAATTCTAAACACCTTCTTACAAGTACCCAAATTCAAGATGCTAACACTACAGGAGCTTCTTCCCATGTTGGGCAAGGAAGCATGGCTAGTAACGTTGGACCTCAAGGAGGCATACCTGCATGTCCCTATCAGACAAAGTTGCAGAAGATACCTCCATTTCATTGCAGGTTCAACCCATTACCAATTCTCTGCACTACCCTTTGGCTTATCTACTGCGCCCAGAGTCTTCACAAAATGCCTGGCACCAGTAATTGCATACTGCAGACAAAGAGGAATTCAAATATACCCATACCTGGACGATTGCCTCATCCAAGCAGAAAGCAAGGATATTCTCTTACAACATCTGGCTTTTGTAAAACATCTGCTAAGTTGCCCTGGGGTACACAGTAAACGAAAAGAAGTCAAAACTAGTACCCTCACAACATATGACATTCCTGGGTGCCAGCTTGAATACAACGGCCCAGAAGGCTTATCTGAAGCCAGCCAAACAACTACAACTGACTCAATATTTCAAAACAATGGCAACAAAGACCCAACTAACTGCAAGAAAAATTCTGCAGGCCTTGGGCTTCATGTCATCTTGCATACTACTAATACCATTTGCAAAGCTGCATATGAGGAAATTACAATGGTACCTAAAAAGCATATGGTCTCAACACAGCCACAACTTGGACACAAAGATATCTCTCATTCCCTGCCTACAACAGGAGTTTCTACGGTGGTCACAGGCATGTCACCTCAACAAGGGTCAGCCTTTCACCTTGCCCCCAGCCAGGCAAACTATGACAACAGATGCATCAGACTACGCCTGGGGGGCACACATGGCAGTTCAAGGCGTATGGACTGCAGATCAAAGGAATCTGCACATCAATCAAAAAGAGATGCTAGCTGTACACATTGCTCTGACAGCCTTCAAGAATCTGTTACATCCAGGACCACTTACAATAAAGACTGACAACACCACAGTAATGTGGTACATAAACAAACAAGGGGGTACACACTCCTACCCTCTATGCAGGCAAGCAATGACCTTGTGAAACACAGCTCTGGCTTACCAAGTTCAGTTGCAAGCTCAATTCCTGCCAGGAAAGAAGAACACATTGGCAGACGACCTCAGCAGAAACATCATGGATCCCCACGAGTGGAAACTGGATCCACAAGTATTTGCAATGATAACTCAAAAATGGGGCCTTCCAGACATAGACCTGTTTGCGGTCCTCAAAACTATCAACTAACAAAATTTTGTACAAGGACACTTCACCATCAAGCTTGGAAAGTGGACGCGCTCTCATTCAGTTGGAAAAACCTGACAGTATATGCCTTCCCTCCATTACCTCTCCTCACAAAGGTGCTTCTGAAAGTCAGAAAGGAGAGACCACGACTGATACTCATAGCCCCAGACTGGCCACGCCAGCACTGGTACCCACTATTGAGGAATATGGCCCAGGGCCCACCTTGGATCTTACCACAAATTACCCATTTGCTCACACAGCAAAACAATCAGATTCTTCACAGCCAGCTCAAAACCTTAAATCTGGCTGCATGGCAAATTACCTAAGCATCCAGCCAGCTCCTCTTTCCCAAGCAGTTATGGATGTTATTCTGGAAGCTAGGAGGCCAAGCACCAGGAAGGCTTATTCGGACAAATGGAAAAGGTTTTGTGCCTGGAACCAAGCTAAAGGCCAAAACACAATTCAGCCTCACATGCTTCACATTCTACAGTATTTAACTGAGATGTTGCACAAAGGACTTTCTTTTTCTTCCATTAAAATCCATGCTTCAGCTATTTCAACCCACTACAACACGGATCCACCCTTATTCTCGCATCCACTACTAAGGCAGTTCCTCAGAGGGGCAAAAAACATTAGGCCCCCCAGGAGAGCACTTACACCAACATGGGACCTCAATTTTGTTACCTCCCTTTGAACCAGCTTTCTCTGCAGATCTTCAGTTCCTATCATGGAAGACTGCCCTGCTGCTAGCAATAACTTCAGCTAGAAGAGTCTCAGAGCTGCAGGCACTAATGGCAGTGGAACCTTTCCTCATTTTTCATCGACAGAGTTTCTCTACAATCTAATCCTTCCTTTATGCCTAAGGTGGTTTCCAGTGTGGCTTTAAATCAAACCATCCACTTACCCACCTTCTTCCCAAATCCACAGAACAAAGGAGGGAGACTCCTGCATTCCTTGGACATTCACAGGCAACTTCGTTACTACTTGGATAAAACTAAGGCTTTCAGAAAATCTGACCAGCTCTTTGTATCCTATGCTACCACTTCACAAGGGAAGGCTATATCAAAACAAACCATTTCCAAATGGATAGGACATTGCATTCGTTTCTGCTATACCCATCATGGAAAACCAGTTCCTGCTACCATTAGGCCCCACTCTATCAGGGCAACAGCTACATCTACAGCCTTCCTCAGGGGGGTTCCAACCAAGGAGATTTTGGAAGCTGCAACTTTGAGTTCAGTACACACCTTTACCAAACACCATCACTTACCACTTTACTCTAAGACTGGAGCGGGCTTCGCCACTGCAGTTCTGCAGGGCCTTCTAGCCTCCTCTAACCCTCTGACTCCTCCACCCATCCGTAGCTTTGGGATTCTACCCAAGTGTGATGACTGCAGCAGGGTAACACGATGAACATAGTACAATTTTGTACCTACCATAAATGTAGATGTTCGAGTGTACCCCCTGCTGCAGTCCAGGTTACCCTCCCTCCATCCCCTCTGATCTAACTGGCTAAATCTCTACAATACCTTCCTGATGTATTTGCTTATAGCTGGAGGGATTTTGTGTTTGTGCAAAATTTTTCTCAATTTGGCACTAATTACTGACCACCTTTTTGGGGGCACCTGACTTCTGGGGCAAGAAAAACTGAAGAAAATGGCGTCGGATGCATTATATATACCCCTGGCGCACTGACGTCAGGGAAGAAGCGACAGCAACCGACGCCGGGCCAAGACTTTGGAATTCCAGCCGACTGCGGGACCGCCTGACGACAGGATAACCCAAGTGTGACGACTGCAGCAGGGTGTACACTCGAACATCTACATTTATGGTAGCTACAAAACTGTACTTTATCTGCAAGAAAAATTCTGCAGGCTCTGGGCTTCATGGCATCCTGCATTCTGCTAATTCCATATGCAAGACTGCATATGAGGAAGCTACAATGGTATCTAAAAAGTGTTTGGACTCAACATTGCCACAGCCTGGAATCATTAATTTAACTCATTCCCTGCCTGCAGCAGGAGTTTTGACGGTGGGCACAGGCCTGTCACCACAACAAGGGGAAGCTATTCACTTTACCCACAGCCAGGCAAACACTAACAACATATGCATCAGATTATGCCTGGGAGGCCCACATGGCAGGAAAATGTATTCAGGGCACATGGCCCGCATGCCAATGGCATCTTCAGATCAATCAAAAAGAGATGCTAGCTGTACAGAATGCCCTGACAGGCTTCAAGGACCTACTTCATCCAGGGCAGCTGCTGATAAAGACGGACAATACTACAGTCATGTGGTACATAAACAAGCAGGGAGGTACACATTCTTACCCCATCTGCAGACAAGCCATGATTTTGTGGAACACAGCATTGACTTACCAAGTACACCTGCAAGCACAATTCCTGCCAGGAAAAACAAATGCTCTGGCAGACGAACTAAGCAGAAACCTCATGTATCCTCACGAGTGGAAACTAGATCCACAAATCTTCAATATGATAACAAGGAAATGGGGATGCCCAGACATAGATCTGTTTGCCTCCCCTCACAACTGCCAACTACAGAGATTCTGCACAAGGACTTACCACAAACAAGCATGGGAAGTGAATGCTTTGTCATTCAGCTGGAACAACCTTACAGTATATGCCTTTCCTCCACTGCTTCTCCTCCCCAAAGTACTCCTTAAGGCAGACAAGAGAAGCCACAAATGATACTGATTGCCCCGGATTGGCCACGCCAGCACTGGTACCCAATCCTAAGGAGCTTGTCTCAAGGCCCAGCCTGGACATTGCCTCAAATTCCTCATTTACTGACCCAACAAAACAATCAGATCCTGCACAGCCAGCTCAGAACCCTAAATCTAGCTGCATGGCGGATAGTGTAACCATTCCGAATACACCTCTCTCTAAAGCGGTTATGGATGTTATTTTGGAGGCCAGGAGGCCCAGCACCAGAAAATCTTATGCAGAAAAATGGAAGAGATTCTGTGCTTGTAACCAGGCACAAGGAATTGACACGCTTGTATCAAATATCCCTCAGATTTTACAGTACCTAACTGAGATGCTGGACAAAGGCCTATCCTTCTCATCAATTAAGATCCATGCCTCTGCCATTTCAGCTCATTACAATACTGACCCACCTATTTTTTCACATCCATTGCTTAGGCAGTACCTCAGAGGGGCCAAAAACATAAGACCTCCAAGGAGAGCACCAGTACCTGCATGGGACCTCAATTTTGTCTTGGAAAAACTCACACTGCCTGCTTTTGATCCAGCCAATACAGCAGAGATAAAATTCTTGCCATGGAAAACAGCTCTGCTCCTAGCAATAATTGAGCAAGAAGAGTCTCAGTTACAGGCATTAATGGCTGTGGAACCTTTTATTATCTTCCATCCGGACAGGGTTTCTCTAAGGACAAACCCAACATTTATGCCTAAGGTAGTGTACAGTGTGGCTCTTAACCAAACCATTCATTTGCCTACTTTTTACCCAAACCCACAGAATAAAGGGGGAGAGACTTCTGCGTTCTTTGGACATACACAGACAGCTACGCTTCTACTTGGACAAAACTAAAGCTTTTAGAAAGACTGAGCAACTTTTAGTGGCATATGCTGCAGTATCACAAGGAAAGGCTATCTGAAAGCAGACTATTTCAGAATGGATAGGACACTGCATTCGTTTCTGCTATTCACAACATGGCAAATCAGTGCCTAAGGGCATTAGACCACATTCGACCAGGGCAGCAGCCACCTCAGAAGCCTTCCTCAGAGGAGTACCAACCAAGGATATTTTGGAGGCTGCAACTTGGACTTCAGTGCACACTTTTACTAAGCACTACCACTTACCTCTTTAGTCTAAATCCAGATCAGGCTTTGCCACTGCAGTTCTGCAGGGCCTCATAGTCACTCCTAATTCTATTTAGACCCAGCCGCCCAACCTCAGCTTTGGGATTCAACCCAAGTGTAATGACTGCAACATTTAAACACGAACATAGTACATTTGTGTACCTACCATAAATGTAGATGTTCGAGTGTATTCACTGTTGCATTCCAGGTTACCCACCCACCATCCCACTTTCTTTGCTGGGACTTATCTGTACTTCTCTATTCTATACAACCTATGTGGTGTATTTGCTTGTAGATGAAGGTGATGTTTATTTTAGTGCATGCTTTTTATAAGCAATATTTTTAGCCTACCCTTTTGGGGGCACCTGACATCTGGGGCAAGAAAAACTGAAGAAAATGGTGTCTGCTGCATCTTGTATACCCCTGGCGCACTGACGTCAGGGAAGAGGCGACAGCAACCAACACCTGACCAGGACTTTGGAATTCAGGCCGACTGCGGGTAGACTGCTAGCAGGATAACCCAAGAGTAATGACTGCAACAGTGAATACACTCTAACATCTACATTTATGGTAGGTACACAACTGTGCTTTATGCTTTTCTTTATCTCTTCAGCAATGTGATCTGGAGCTCTAGCATTCTTCTCTCTCTCTCTTTCTCTATTAACATAATTTGACATCTGCCCCCCCACACCAAATGACAAATGCTTATATGTTCTTCCTAGTAAAGTTGACATTGCCTGCCTGTCTTAGATGAGGTGGTACATTTTTTTCATCAGATCCTAATGTCCTGGTCATATGCGACTCAGTAATGAGACACACAAATGTCCCTCTAACTAGGCTGAACAAGGAGAAAGTCACAGTCAGCTGCCTGTCAGGTTCCAGGATCTGTCAAATCAGACATGCACTCAAGTCACTCAGTAGCAATTACTGTTATGACTCTGTCATAGTACATGTTGGAGTAAATTACTTGAGATGTACTTCTCTGGACTGTATGAAGAGAGACATGACTGACCTCTCAGATTGTGTTCCAAACAGGTATGTCCCTAGCCCTAAGCAGGATCCTGCCTTTACCTAGGATGATGCCATATAGATAAATGATTGATGTCAATAACTGGCTTAGCTTCTGGTGTCACTCCAGGGGGATCCAGCATCTGTCAGCCTGGGAAGACATGGTCAACAGACCAGCCTTCTTTGCCAGAGATGGTCTTCACCTGTCTCCTCAGGGCTTTTAGATACTGGCAAAGACACTCGCCTCCATTATAGTGCCTTATTTAGGCAATGTCAAAACAACAAAACTTACTAATGGCAGCCAAGAACAATAGTAAAGTAACAGCTTGTAAAATGAAATAGCAGCAAAACAAACTGGAACAACATATACAAATTATTGGAAAAAGCAAAGCTTTCAGGTATAACAACCATTCTTTAGTGCAAAGTGCAAGATCAACAAAACTTCCAATATAAAGAAATCCACTAGAGACAAACTCAGTCAGCGGTTTAATGCTAGGAGCTTAAACAGTAAATTGCACTCCCTGGAAGCACTCCTCACCTTGGAAGATGCGGACGTCTGTCCAGTCACTGAGACTTGGTTCAAGGCTGCAGAGAGCACCCCGGCCATACAATGGTATAATGCCTTTCACAAGTTCAGATCCCAAAACGAGCATGAAAGAACCAAAGTTGGAGGGTATCCATCTTCATTAAATCCATGTACACCTCGAGACTGGTATAACAGTAGGAATCTGTTGAGCTAATCCAGGCCCAAATAACTAAGGGTAAAATACCCCACCACATCATTACCAGCTACAGGTCATCCACCATGAACCAGGAGAAGCACTCCACCTACCTGGACTTGCTAGAGTCACTTGGTATACAGCCAAACACCTTGGTCATGGGAGGTTTCAACTATACCTCCATCAGCTGGCCGACTTACATGAGCAGAAACATGATCACTATGAGGATCCTGGACTTTGGTAATTCAGATGCCCTGGAACAGTTGGTCTTCACTCCCACAAGGGGCTCAAATGTCCTAGACCTAGTGCTCACCAACAAGGGATGAGGTGGGGCCACTGCACTACCCCCTGTGTGTCAGACCATAGATCTGTCTTGTTTGAAGTAAAGATCAGACCTGCCATCCCCATAAGAGCAAAAAAACAAAAAAAAAAATTCTCCAAAGCAAATTATAGCATACTAAGCGATGGAATAAAAAGTTTCAAAGCTCCTGCTAACACAGCCAGCAATGACATCTATGCAGAGGAGTAGACAAATGCCCTATATGGCCACTTAAACAAATGTATTGACTTGGCTGTACCTGACAGGAACAAAATCAGGTCCTCCAGAAAAAAGCCACCCTGGTAGGCTGTAAATATAAGTTGTATAACAAAAGAATGAAACTGATATCTAAGAACAAGAGAAAACTTATTCAACAGAGGAAGAATATTCTCTCCACAGCTTAAACAAGCAAATCAGATATCTTGTAAAAATCCTCTAAGGCTATGACTGAATTAGTGTCCCAAGCTAAAGACAATCATAAGGGATTCTTTAGGTTTAGAAAGGAATGCCCAGCTGTGTGATGAACTTATAGTAGACTGTGCCAGTCGCACTGAACCTGAGGAAGTTGCCAACCTGCTAGTTGACTGATTTGGCAGTAACTTCACCCCCTTGTCCTCATCCCCCAAAGCATTTGTGACACCAGTTGTCTACCTAGTATCTCCAAAGAATAGGTCATACAAGTGCCCTCAAAGACCAAAAATACGGCTTCTATAGGACCAGATAATATCCCAGGTCACTTAGTAAACAATCTAAAATGAGACATAGCAGAACCACATGGCACTGTCTTTAACCATAGCCTGAGCACTGGCTTTGTTCAGGCAGAGTGGAGAACAGCAACAGTGATCCCCTTGTATAAAGAGGGTTCATCAACCAACACTGAGCTATCGGCCCATAAGCCTAACCAGCCTTATCTGCAAGTACATGTTTCATCATCATGGACCTTATCAACAAGGACATAGGTGACCTTCAAACTCTCGACCCGACCGTTTGGTTTCGTCAAGAGTAGATCTTGCTTATTAAACTTGGTGGACGACTTTGAGCATGTCACCAAAGCCCTGGATGAGGGCAAAGCAGTATACACCACCTATCTTGATTTAGCCAAGGATTTTGACATGCTCCCCCATTCAGGGGTCATTGGGAAGCTTAACCCATACATCACTAGATGGGTGGTGACCAACTGGCTCACCGGTAGAAAGCACACTGTCAAAGTTGGTGAGTCCATCTCCACCAGTAGGGGCTGATGCAGAGAAATGATAAGTGCCAAAGTCACAGACTAAAACTAAATCCCAAAAAAATGCCTCATTATCCCCTTTGCCAAAGAAGTAGCCCCTGTTAGTTTTGATATAGTATCCCTCTAAGCTCAGACCCAGTGGTGAGAGACTTGGAAACACAGGTTGATGGCCATCTAAACCTCAATTACAATGTGCTCATACTGGTGAGGAAAGCCTTGTATTGTACATCTCATAAATAAGGGCACTGCATTCTAGACTAAGGAGGTTATAACTCTTCTGTACACAACTCTTATCAGGCTACTAATGGAGTACAATGCTTCCTTCTGTATGTACCTCACCAGACATCTGTAGCATCAGAAGAGACCACAGAGATTTTTAACCAAGAGAATCCAGGGCCTCTAAAGCATGACCTACATGAAAAGACTGAATGCCCTGTTACTATGCTCTGCATCATAAAAGCTGCTGAAAGGTGACCTGTACCTAGTCTACAAAGTAGTCTTTGACCCTGCCCTAATGGAAATGCTTCATATCAAATGGGACATGAGATGTTCTTCGTTTTCCATTGCTGCAGTCCTTACTATTGGGTATAGTCCGCATCCAGTCGGCCCGAATACCAGAGTATAAGGCTGACGTCGGTCAGGGCGCATTAGACTGACGTCAGTACGTCAGGGTACTAATGCGCATGACCGGCGTCATATCCTCAGTCTTTTTTGCCGCGTGGTCCGATGCAGAAGCAGTTTTGCGAGTGCAGGTTGGCGTTCTGAAATATTTCGAAACCGGAGTTTCAGACCGAATCAGAGTTGGCTAAGTACCCGTTGGGGAACATTTTGGTTTTTCTTGCCTCAGTATTTAACGGATGTCAGAAAAAGTGAATAACTGTATTTCTTGTGGGAAACAAATACCTCATAGGGATTACCATACATTGTGTATACCTTGTTTAGGGCCTGAGCACGACGTTGTTGGTTGCCGCTCTTGTGCTAGGTTTAACAAACGCACTATTAAGAGGAGGTTAGACTGTGCCAGATTAGTGTTTGGGAAGCGTTGCAATTATAAAATGCCGTCGGATGCTCCGGCGCCGCTTCGATCAAGAAGCGCAAGGACAAAACAGCGAAGCCTAGGGTTGATGACCCGGCAGTCCCGGACGTCGGTTCTTTAGGTGGCTCAGTGGAGCCAGAGGTTTTGCCAGGAGTTTCTATGGAGTCTCAGGCAGAAACTTTACTGTTACAGGATGTACCCTCTCAGGAGGCAGGCCAGGCTGAGGGGCTTCTCAGGTAACTATTCTTCCCTCTCTTCCCAAAGTAGTTAGAGCCTCTCCTTCTGTTGCCAAAACTTCTTTTAGAGGTAGGCCAACTTCAGCTTCAGTAGGGGCTTCTCCTAGCCTTCGGGTTCTGTACCTAAGAAACATATGCTTAAAATGGCAGAAGATTTGATTACTATGATTAGAGGTTCTATGGGCCCTCCTGATAAGAGGCCTAGGGTGGAACCAGAGTTTGACAGTTTTGAACAGGGTTCAGGGGCTTCTGAGTCTTCTGCGGAAGATTTGCAGGAGTATCCTCATTATTCTGATTCTGATGTGGATGATGCCACTCCTTGCTTCTCCTCCTGAGGATTTTTCATTTTCAGAGACTCTGCATTCCATGAGGGAGCACTTTAAATGGGAAGGCCAGGATTACTCTGATTCCAGGAAGAGGCTTAGGAATTCTTGTTTTACCCCAGCATAGGCCCTTAGCTATACCTCCTGTGTTGAATGTGGTGGAAGATGTTTTTGCAGAGGCTTCCCTGAACCCTGATTCTTTGCCTCCTGCTCCTGTTAAACCTGATAGGTACTATAGGGTGCCCGAAGCTCATTAGTATTTGTTTAAGAGTCCTAGGGCGGACCCAGAAACTGTTTCTCAGGGGCCTAAAGGTGTTAAGGCCTCTGTGGTTAAAAATCCTGTTCCCACTGACAAAGAGGCAAGGGCGTTAGATAGGTGGGGTAAGAAAGTGTATACTTCTTCCACTCTAGCCATGAGAGCGTTGAATTGTCAGTTTCACATGCTGAAATATCAAAATTATCTCCTTTCACAATTGAAATCTAAGGTGGATGCTTTGGCGGAAGGTATTGATTGTAAAGACTTGCTGGATTTAGTTTATGTGTCTGAACAAGTGGGCAAGCATTCTTTGCAATGTGGTTTTGATGCTGTGCAGGCCTCCTCGAGGGTGGCTGCCACTAGTTCTGTTCTTCGCAGGCATGCCTGGTTGAGGATCAAAATTTGGCTGAGCATGTTAAGACAAGGATTTTGGATGCTCCTTTACAGTCTGATGTGTTGTTTGGTTCACCTGTGGAAGCAGTTTTAAAGAAAATGGAGGACAAAGCTAGGTCTATGCAAACTGTTAAAGATTTTTTGCAGGTACAGCCTTCGAAGTCTAGTAGAAATTGGCCTGCTAAGGGGTGGACATATCCTGCTTACGACTCCCCGTCTAGGGGTAGGTCTAGTGGTGGTAGGGGCTGGGCTCAAGGTTCTTTTAGGCCTAGAACAGGGAGTTCACCTGCTCAGACTTCTGGTGAGGGCAGGGGTCAGTCCTTTCGTAAACAGACCCAATGACCTGCCTTTTCAGCTGCCAGTAGATTCTCGTCTGGCAGCTCCTTTGAAGGACGATTGTCTCTTTTCAAAGAAAATTGGGATTTAATTACTCAAGACAGATGGGTGTTGGACATCATTCACCACGGTTACAGATTTTATTTCCATACAATGCCCCCTTTCAAAGGCATGCCAGACGTTCCTCCTCCACAAAGAAAAGAGGCTCACAAGCAAGTTTCTCAGTTACTCCAAATGGGGGCCATTCAGCCAGTCCCTGTATCAGAAAGGGGCCTAGGATTTTATTCTCGCATGTTCCTAGTACCAAAGAAGGGGAACACGTGGAGACTGCTTTTGGATTTATCTCTCCTCAACACTTATCTGGACATTCCCAAGTTCAAGATGTTGACGTTACAACAGCTTTTTCCCCTGCTGGGCAAAGATCACTGGATGGTACCTTTAGATCTCAAGGAAGCTTACCTTCATGTGCCTATCAGGCTAAGTTACAGGAAGTATCTGCGTTTCGAGCTGGAGATTCTCATTATCAGTTCTCTGCATTGCCCTTTGGCTTATCTACTGCCCAGAGTATTCACAAAGGTTCTGGCTCCAGTGATAGCTTACTTCAGGCTACAAGGACTTCAAATCTATCCTTATTTAGACGACTGCCTGATTCTGGCTCAAGAAAAGGAAGACCTTCTACAGCATCTGGAATATCTTATAGCAGTGCTAAGATGCCTAGGGTATTCTGTGAACGAAATAAAGTCCAGTCTAGTACCCTCTCAAGACATGTGCTTTCTGGGTGTGAGACTGAATACAGCAGCCCAGATGGCCTTTTTAACCCCGGACAAACAAAAGAGTCTATCACTTTACTTCCATCAACTATCTCATCAGTCCGTGCTGACTGCAGAGACAGTCCTTCAAGCATTAGGGTTCATGGCATCTTGTATTCTGGTGCTTCCCAATGCCAAACTGCATATGAGGAAGTTACAATGGTATCTCAAAATGTATGGACACAGCACTGCCAGGATTTAGACACTGTCATTCAAATAATACCTTGCCTTCAGAGAATTTTTGTGGTGGGCTCAGGAATGTCACCTAAACAAGGGACTCTCTGTGACCCGGCCAGAGGCGAGTCAGATTTTACCGACAGATGCCTCGGACATTGCTTGGGAGCTCATCTAAATGGAAAGTGGATACAAGACAAGTGGCCTGCCAGACTACAGCATCTACATATCAACATGAAGGAGATGTTAGCAGTCCAGTTCGCATTACTGGCTTTCAAGGAGTTACTTCTTCCAGGGCAGGTGTTGATTCTAACAGACAACACAACTGTCATGTGGTACTTCAACAAACAAGGGGAACACATTCTTATCCTCTATGCAGGCAAGCAATGATTTTATGGGAGACTGCGCTTGCACCTACCTCTTCAGGCAAGGTTTCTGCCAGGAGCACAGAACTCCTTAGCAGATGTGTTAAGCAGACAAATCATGGATCCCCACAAGTGGAAACTGGATCTTCATGTATTTCAGAAATTGACAGTGTCATGGGGAACTCCAGACATAGATCTGTTCGCTTCTCCACTAAACCACCAGCTGCCACAGTTTTGCACAAAGGGGTTTCATCACACAGCTTGGAAAGTGGATGCTCTGTCTTTCAGTTGGACAAACCTTCATGTGTATGCCTTTCCACCTCTGCCTCTTCTTCCAAAGGTACTGTTAAAGGTCAGACAGGACAGGCCAAGGATGATTTTGATAGCTCCAGATTGGCCTCGGCAACACTGGTACCCTCTACTACGGAGTCTGGTAAAGAAGCCTCCATGGCCTTAACCTTTGATTCCACATCTGTTATCCCAGCAGGACGGTCATCAGCTCAATGTCAAGCTTCACTCTCTTCATCTGACAGCCTGGCATATTCTGTGTTGAAACACAGCAGGTCTCAACTTCCTCAACAAGTTTTAAATGTGATTATGGAAGCTAGAAGACCTAGTACAAGGAAAGTGTACGCAGCAAAATGGAAGAGATTTTTATTTTGGAGTAAAGCAAAGAATTTGGAGATTTCTGAGCCTAATTTGAGTATGGCTCTTCAATATCTTACTGAGTTACTGGACAAGGGTCTGTCCTTCTCTTCCATTAAGATTCATGCTGCAGCAATCTCAGCTCACTATGATTGTGACCCACCATTGTTTTCGCATCCTTTGTTCAAGCAGTTTCTTAGAGGGGCAACAAATATAAGACCCCCACGTAGAGCTCCTACTCCTGCTTGGGATCTCAATTTTGTGTTGGAAAAACTTACTCTACAACCTTTTGAGCCTGCGGCTACTGCTGAATTGAAATATTTGTCATGGAAGACTGCTTTTTTGTTGGCTATTACTTCTGCAAGAAGGGTGTCTGAGTTGCAGGCCCTTATGGCAGTCGAGCCCGTTTTGATTTTCCATAAGGATAGGGTATCATTACGTACTAATCCTTCCTTTATGCCTAAGGTGGTTTCTAGTGTGGCTTTAAACCAAACTATTCATTTGCCTACTTTTATGCAGACCCCAAAATAAAGGGAAAAGATTTTGCATACTTTAGATGTACACAGGCAATTGCGTTATTACTTAAGCAGGACTAAGGATTTTAGGCAGTCTCAGCAGTTGTTTGTTTCTTTTGCTTTGAGTTCAGGGCAAGCCTGTGTCAAAACAAACTATTTCTAGGTGGATTGGCTTTTGCATTGCATTTTGTTATTCCCATCATGGCAAGGAGGTTCCAGCTGGGATTAGGCCTCATTCCACTAGGGCTACTGCCACTTCAACAGCATTTCTACGGGGTGGCAACTAAGGATATTTTGGAAGCAGCTACTTGGAGTTCAGTGCATACTTTCTCTAAGCATTATCACCTTCCTATCTACTCTAAGTCTAGGGCTGGTTTTGCCACAGCTGTTTTGCAAGGCATGTTGTCAGCTCCTGCTTCTTTATGATTTGCCAGCCTCCCTTACCTCTGCTTTGGGATTCTACCCAATAGTAAGGACTGCAGCAATGGAAAGCGAAGAACATAGTACAGTTTTGTACCTACCATAAATGTAGATGTTCGAGGATTCCATTGCTGCAGTCAATTTACCCTCCCTCCTTCCCCTCTGTGTTTAGGGGTGGTTGTGTAGGTGAGTTTACCTGCTTATATTTTTGTATATATTGTTCATGTTTTGGTGCAGGTATTTTGGGCCTTGTCTTTTTAGGGTCTTCTGACATCTGGGGCAAGAAAAGACTGAGGATATGGCGCCGGTCATGCGCATTAGTACCCTGACGTACTGACGTCAGTCTAATGCGCCCTGACCGACGTCAGCCTTATACTCTGGTATTCGGGCCGACTGGATGCGGACTATACCCAATAGTAAGGACTGCAGCAATGGAATCCTCGAACATCTACATTTATGGTAGGTACAAAACTGTACTTTTTCTCACTCCAGGGATCCCAACCTAGCCTGTGACACTAACAAAACATGTTGGAGAACCAGCTGTATCTCTGAGAGGTTGCCGGTCTACAGGAATAAGCTCCCACTCCACGTGAAGCAGAGCTCCTCAATGACACTTATTTAAATGCAACCTTGACAGTTGGATGGGGACTGTAAATTCACCTCGGGGGGTGGCCCCTGTGTCCGTCATGGGTAGGGGCAGTGGGTGCTGATAGTTGAATCAGTCTGATAATGACCAGCTTCTTCTTCTTTCGGCTTTTCCCAGTTAGGGGTTGCCACAGCGGATCACCTGTCCGCTCATGATTGGCAGTGGAGTTTTACAGTGTCGATTTGCCAGCCCGGCACCCAACCTTCCACGGAAGGCACACACATGCACACACTCACGCCTAGGGCCAATTTAGAGTATCCAGTCCACCTACAGCTTGTCTTTGGGATGTGGGAGGAAACTGGAGCACCCGGAGGAAACCCACGCGGCCACAGGGAGGACATGCAGACTACTCATAGAAGGCACCCCAGCCAAGGATCGAACCGGAGAACCTCTTGCTGTGAGGCGGCAATGCTAACCGCTGCACTACCACGGCTACCCCTGATAATGACCAACTAACCATGGTCAATTAGGGTACTACACGACTATGCTTGTAAATGCTCTGGGGTGCTGTCACTAAGTAAGTTAATATTATTTTTCTACACTGTTCCAGTGTGGGTATTGTCACACTGAATAAGTTAATATTATTTTTCTCCTTGTGATGTCTTCCATGAATGTTAAGCATTGCTCCAACAATCAACTATGTAGCACCCCACTGTTCACTGGGTTCTCGCTTAGTATTCCCTTCTGTCATAAATTGTGAAATCACTTGCCCATTAAAGTGGTGAATACTTGTAGAGAGAGATTACCTGTGGCAGAGAAGTAGAAATTTATAATTGTTTTGGATGGGTTACTTGGATAATGTTTTAAGGTTGGTAGATGTTCAGAACAGATTGTTCTGCCTTTAGCAATCTTTTTCTTTGGATTGGTAGATAGAGGTCTGAATCCATTTTTATATTTTTGGATAGTATTCCTTTTCAGGATGGTAGATTCTGGCAAATTCCTGAATTCTGTGAACAAAGCAATAAAGGTAAGACCAGAATTTTTCCATTTAGAATTCTGTTTTTATTCCTGTGAATTAGTGGAATTATTTCTTATGTACTCTTTAGAATCCAGTAATGATGATTATTTGAGCATTTCTGAAAGTGAGCCTTCTTCGCGTTCTTTTTTGCCAACCTAAGTAGCCTAACTGCAGAGTTAATAGTTTGTCACCCTCAAATGTTTTAATTTTCACAGCAAGTATTTAAACTGTGTTATCTGTATTTTAATATCTTTATGTTAAGAGAATTGTCTTTTGCATTTAAAATGTATTTTAATAACTGTTGCGCCTTTTGTTTGAATATGTACAGTGTAGCTGTATTGCAGATGCATTTGTTCTATAAAACTGGATAGTATTCTAATTTTGTGTATTTATACAGCAGTGTTGAAGGCACACTGATACTGTCTGTGGTTTGTACTTACTTTTAATTATCTTTCCCCTCACCCTAGATCATTTTTTGATCATTCAATGCACAGCGCACTACCCCTAGGAATATATCTTGCAACAAAATTCTGGATGTATGCGACGTGGATCTTCTGGTTCTGGAATTATATCCTTTGAGTTCTTCCTTAATTTATTTTAAAAGCACTGCAATTAAATATTGGTTTGCAAAGGAATCTGTTCTGTATCTGACCTTATTCTGTGTATCAGACACACTGTAAATCATTTCAGTTGAAATTCAGAGAAATAGTTGTGTTGATAGTTTGTAAGGTGGGATCATTTATACCAATTTAGCAAAGTTTCATATTCTTATCCTGTGATCTTATCAGTGCTGATTTGAATAGAGTAGATAAATGCAGCTCTTTCTTGTTGTCTAGTCTTGTGTTTAAGCATTTTTGTGTTTTAATGGTAATCCCATGCTGTTAGCCTTAACTGCTGTCCAGAATTCTGCCAAATTTCAGTTTGCTGCAGTGTAGATATTAATCATTCCCACTGTCTCAGTGGCATTTTGGGTTGTCTGCCATGGTAACCCAGTACTAGCCAGCTTTCAAAAGCTCAGTCTCCCCTCCCTCGCTCTTCCTGTAGTAGCTGATTAGCTGAGCATATCCAGAGAGGGAAGCCTCCAGCTGTAACATATGAAGCAAGTATTCAGTCTTTTTCTGCCTTCCAAAGAAGACGGTGGCTAATAGAATTGTAGTGCTGTTTTTTTCCCAGCTGACTGCTCAGGTAAGCCCCATTTGGGGTCACCCTTTTTCTTCATTTTATTATTAGATTTATTATTCTCTTTCTGTTTTTATGGGTCAGATTCACTAATGCTTGCACTGTGTGCACAGTGCATGCGATCTGTATTCAACAAAATCCCTACGACTTTGTGCTTGCTAGTCAAGGATTACACACTGAGTGTACATGTAGTTTACACTTAGTGGCAACCTTTATGAACCCCCCCCCCCCAATGTTTAAAGCTGCAAGAAAATCTGTAAGAAAACTAAAATCAGAAGAAGGTCCATCTTGTGCCGGTGTGAGTTATGCCTTTGTTGTCTGTTCACTCAGAACAGTGTACACTTAGTTGTAGGGATTACTGAATCCTAGGGTATGTTTGTATTAATAGAAATGTATATTTATTTTGATATTTTATTTCTGTAAGTGTTTACAGTAATTCCTTTGGAAATCTCTGTTTGTAGCACTGTTTCTCTTCTGTCTTTGACAATATTTGTTTTACTGTTTCTGAGGAAACTTTCAGCATGTCTGTCAGAAGTGCAGTGTGGATTTGGGGTGACTCTGGAGGTCTGTCTTGACTATTGTTGCTCTGCTTTATTTTCATCTTTTGACAGAAAAAATATTGCAGATTTTTTTCAGCATCTATACATTATTTACTGTATGTAGGTCTGCACTCTGTTTTACTGTCTAATCATGATGTAACTGCAGTTTAAATTATTAGAATGTGTTGTGGAAATTTTACTGTCTCTGACAAGAAAATGGTGTTTAAATTAGTATTAAACATTATTTGACAGTTTAATGTGGTTAAAGTGTGTGGAGCTAAGTTTAACACTAGTTTGGACTCTTGTGGACTGGAAATTCTTTAACTCCTGTCAGTTTTGAAAGATTTCTGAACACATTTCAGTTTTTTTTTTTGATAGCACAGTTTGCCAGAGTTCAATTGTATGGGGACCATACCTCCCACCATACCAAATTACTCGTTTTTTTACCTAGTTTTGGGGTCCAAATGAAGGGATGTCACGATTCCCGAGTGGCACCCCTTCATTTCCGATTTTTTTCCCTTTGGTTTTCAATTTTCGCGCTATCGCTGGTGATGTCATCACGTGTGCGATGACATCAGCATCGTCAGGGCTACCAGCCAGTCAGAATTGAGCTGAAGGAGCTAACAGGAGAGCTATGGGTTATTTGTGAGAGCTTGATGCGAACAGGAACAGAGTTTTGCAGAGCTAACATGAATGGATTTTTGAAGCGGAGCTGCTCTGGCTGCAAATGCAGAGCTAACGGTTATGCAAGCAGAGCAGTATGAAGACGAACCCACTACTACTGCTAAGGTTGACTGGCTTGACTTAAGGTGTGTGTGTGTGTGTGTGTGTGTGTGTGTGTGTGTGTGTGTGTGTGTGTGTGTGTGTGTGTGTGTGTGTGCGTGTGTGTGTGCGTGTGTGTGTGTGTGCGTGTGTGTGTGCGTGTGTGTGTGTGTGTGTGTGTGTGTGTGTGTGTGTGTGTGCCCCATTCAATATACCTGGTGGCTAGAGGTATTCAGGCTCAAACCCTGTACCTTCAGTACAGGATAAAAAGAGCCTAAAGTCCCTAGCCGCCACCATTTGTGAGCTTTGCCTAGGTTTTATAGTGAGAACTAAATTTGTATTCTCCCAGTTTTTTTCTGCTAAGACTTGAGAGCTATAGTGAGAACTAAATTTGTATTTCCCCATTATTGGCTTTGTTTGTCCAGGTGTTTTGTGCTAAGAGGTTGAGACCTGTGAGAAATGAATTCACTAAATGATAGCCAGTAAGTTTCAGTCTTCCTGTTTTCAGGAAGCTGCTGATTTAGCATAGTGGTATGCTGCTCTGACTGTAGTGCATAGGGTCCTGGGTTCAAGACATACTAGTGAAATGCATGGTGGTAATGCAACATTTTATTCTAGCAACTTTACAAAATTATACAAGCAATGTTTAAAATGTGTCCCTGGTTTTTGACACCCCCCCCTCAAAAAAAAAATTGAAATTGAAAATGTGAGAGAAGCTGTGCAAGATGCCTATGGCTTACACTGCTGTAATTCTATTTGTAGTGTGGGTGTGGAAGTAGACTTTTATGATGGGAAATTTTCTGAATGGGGCAGTTTTGGCTTTATTGGTTCATGCATTTAGTTTCATTGCCTACAGTACAGTCTACTGGAAAAATGTTTAAACAATAAATTTAAAATGCACTCTGTCGTTGTGTGTGCAAGGGACCAGTGATTTGAAAGCAGCCCAGAGGTAATCTTTATCCACCACTGGCCAGATGCATTTTCTTTGGATGTGGTGTGGGTTTTAATGCTGTTTCAATGAATGTAAGTTTCAAGGGCAGACAAGTTTTAATGCCAAGTCTCTTTTCATTGTGAGGCAGTATTTCTTTTACGAGATGTCTGTTAGTGTTTGTGCATTGTTGTGCTGTAAAAATAAAATCCAAATAATCATTGTAGAAGTAAAGCAGTATGCACACATTAGCGTTTATGGTAAATGAGGCGAAATAGGTAGGTAATGGGACATCGGAGTGGCTGCAGGGGGACTCTCGTGCCATATTTTGATTGCCTATTCTTCAGTTTGCGTTTGAAAGTTGGTATCCCACAACTCCATTGGAGTGGGTGGGGTTGCGTAATTATGCATGCAAATCAGATGTTAATCAGCCTACAGATTTGTACTCATTTTTCATAGGCATTGTTCAATTTTTTGATGTTTCTAGGTTGAGAGGTATGGTGGGGACATACTTATTACTAGCAACTTTGAGTGCTTATTATGATACATTATCCAGTGCTACCAGTTTGTTATTCTGCTTGGTGTTCTGTTCTCTGCCTTGATGGATCCTAACTCTGTTACCACCCCATCACCACCATCATATCTGGTTGCATCTCAAAAAAGAAACAAAATAAAAATATGCCTCAGCCTATGGTTAGTGATTCTGTTTGGGCCATTTCTCAGCCTGCAGGCCACTTACATTTTGCCTCTTCTGCCTGTAGTGTAGCTTTGCCAGCCATTATGAAATGGGGGTTATACATCTCCTCCTGGGTTGTTACAGTACCTGGCGCAGATATGGGAGAACCAAGACCTTTAGTTGCAGGAGTAGTCCGGAGTAAGAGACCCCTTGCCAGACATAATACTCTGCCCCCAGATATTTTACGTAGTATTGAAGTTCCCAAGAAAAAGAAAACGAAACTTCATATAGCTGATGATCAGGTGATTCCTACTATTTTGGTTGAATGTCAGCAAGGGTCTGAGCCTCCTGGGGGGATTTTTGGGCAGACATCCCTCAAAAAAAAAAAAATCAAGCACATTTCCCCTGCTGTTAAAGATCACCAAGGAGAATGGCAAGATTTTAGTTAGGGGTTGTTTAATGCTTTATTGGCATTGAAATTTCCTCACGGAGTCTCTGTGCATGCTTCTACTCCTCTTAAGAGGCCTAGAGAGCAGGAGTCCTCTGATTAGGATTTAGATTCTGTGGAAGTCTTTAGCATACTCTTCTCATATCCCTTCTCCTTTAGATTCTGGGTCTGAGGAAGAGGATTCTGTTTGTCCAGATTCCCCCTTAGAAGAATTCTTTTGGGGCCACTATTTCTCACATGATGGAATATTTCAAATGGAACTGATGTCAGGTTTCTAGTATGCAAAGTATTATGAACTCCTCCAGATGGAGTCTCCCAAACCTATGCTGTTCCGTTAGTCTGGGCTGCCCTATTTAGATACCTTTTCAGCAGCCTCGGTTGCCCCTGATTCTCAGCCACCAGCCCCCAAGAAACCTGACAGATTTTACAAGGTGCCTGCTGATTGTAAATTATGTATAAATGTCTTTCTGTTGATCCTTCTATAGTGTCTGACTCTTCAGACAAACCTTCTAAGCTTTTGCCTTGTAAACTACTTCCTTCACATAAAAATAGTAGAGCCATGGAATGTTGAAGCAGAAAGGTCTATACTTCTGTCACCCTGACTTCTAAGGGTATTAGTTTCCAGGCTCATATGCCCAAGTATATTTCATCTCTTCTTTCAAAAGCCTCCCAGGCAATTTCTGACCTTCCTGATTCGTAAGGGAAGGTCTTGGAGCTTTCTTTATGGTTGTCTGTCTGTCAAGTGGCCCATCACTCTAAGTGTAGTTATGATGCAGCTAATGCTTCTTTTAGGGCTGCTGCATTTGGTTCAGATTTGAGGTGTTCCTCCCAGCTTCATCTTCAGCCTTTATCTGATGACATTAAAGATAAATTGTTGGATGCCCCTCTTTTAAGTCCCTCCAGAATAAAGGCAAGGCCTTGCAGGAGTTGAAACATATTTTTTTTCTCCTATCCCTGAATTTCAGAGGAATTATCCCTCCAAGTCTGCCTTTGTTCTCAGACAGAGTCACCCTCCACCTAAGGGTAAAAAGGGTCCTAGGCATGCGCCTCCAACTAAGTCTTCTCAGATTCCAGCTTCTCAGAAGCCTCCTTTTCTGGAGCAACCTGGATCTATATGAGAGTTTGCTTCCCCTTTCCCTAGACCAGATTCCCTTATCCCTTCATCTTTCCCTGTCCCTTCCTAGTTGGTTAAGGGTCAAGACTCTTTTTGGTTTTGCAGTCTGCTATCACCTAGTTCTTCAGGCATTTTTACATCCCTTCAGATCTAGTGGCAGATTGTTACAGCGGGTTCGGGACGTATTCACAAATGGGTGATTTACAGGGAGGTGTTTCTGGACTTCGTACTTCTTAAGTAGATCTTTTTCTTGGAAGAGGATGTTTCTGTATGCATTTCCTCCTCTTCCTATAATTGTCAGGGTCCTGCACAAGATCATGTGGGACATGCCAAAAATCTTGCTGGTGATTCCCTTTTGGCCCAGACAGTACTGGTTACCCCTTCTATTTCACCTGGCTAGGAACTATCATCACAAGGGTTTACTATCGTTTTATTGAAATGGACTCTGTTGAATGACCGTATCATCGACTGACGTCCACGAAAAGTCACATTGCCAAGTTCCGATATAGCCAAAATACATTTTAAATTCAACGTAGAAACAAGAGTTAACGTGGGTCAAGATTTGTACTTTGAAAATATCGGAGTTTGGCATTGTCAACGTTCAAGTTTCAGACTTCATGCAAAGTGGATTTGACCAAGTCCACATCAGTAAAATGATAGTAAACCCATCACAAGTTACATCACAGGATGGATCTTCTCATACATGACATGGGTTCTGTTATTCACCCTCACATTTCCACACATCAGCTGACACTTTTAAATGATATGGTTTTGTTTCCTTTCAGGCATAGTTTTCTGAGGATCTGCAGCAGGTTTTGCAGGACAGGAAACCCACTTCTAGAAAATAATGTGCTAAATGGAAGAGACTTTCCTTTTGGTGTCTCAAGCATGATCTGGACCAGTTTCTGTGGGGATCCATACAGTTCTTTCCTATTTGTGTAAGTTGCTCAGTGCTCGTTTGGCATATTCCTTTGTTAAAGTTTGTCAGCCATTTCTGCCTGTCTGCCTCTGAGTCCACCTTTTGCTCCTAGTTTTCAAGTCAAACAATTTCTTAAAGGCGTTCCTCATACCAGGCTTCCAAGAACTTCTTTTCCTCCTTCTTTGGACCTTAAATTTTGATCTTGAAAAATTGAATCAGTCCTCTTTTGAACCTCCCTTTTCTTCCCTGCAGCATTGTACTTGGAAGATTGTACTGTTGGTGGCTGCCAAGAGGGTCTCTGAACTTCAAGCACTCATAGTGGTTCCTTCTTTTTTGGTTTTTCACAGTGATGGGGTGTCTGTTCCTACCAATCCTTGTTTTATGTCCAAGGTTTGGTTAATGATTTGTCCTTGAATCAGTCCATTTATCTTTCTTCCTTTTTTCCTTCTCAACAGACTGCTAGTGAGAGGGTGCTACACACTTTGATAGACAGCTGAGGTATTTCTTGGGTAAGACAAAATGCATCAGAAAATCCTGAGCAACTCTTTGTTTCCTTTCATGCCAGAAAGTTAGGTTTGGTGTTGTCTAAGCAAGCCATCTCATCCTGGCTTTCTGTGGTAGTTTCTTTTTGTTGTTCTTTTCATGGCAAGCAGCTGGCTTCTTCTGTTTGTGCTCATTCTACCAGGGCAGTGGCCTTTTCTGGTTTATTTTTCAAGCGTCTGGATACTAGATTCATCCTGGAAGCTGCTGCTTGGTCTTCTGTTCACACTTTTACCAAACATTATGAATTGGATGTCATTTCCAGGTCCAGGACAGGATTTGCCAGGGCTATGTTTCATGTGTTTGTGGAGAGCTCTTCTTTACCTTATTCCTACCATACTTTCCAGTAACTTTTATACTCTCCCAAGAGTAAAGAATACTTCAACGGTGATAAGGAAGGAAGTAGTACAGCCGTGTAAGATCTTGTCATAATGGTAGGTGTCCCACCTCTTGCTCCTGAAGTATTTTATCCCTGTCGCCTGCCCCCATATTTTCTGTTGCCCTACTTCTGGCCGAGGGGTCCATTTTCATCCTTTTCTTCTTATTCCTGTCTTGGATGTGCAAGCTATTGCTTTCTCTGGGGTTGCTCTGGTTGTGTTGAGACACTTCAGTTCTGAGGATAAAGCGTCTATATGTCACATGTGTACCTTACCCCTTGCATGTAGGACATACGTCTTGACATACACCTGGAATATATGAAGGCTTTGGTATACTGGCCGGACCTTAGCTTGTCTTCAGCAGAATATCCCAAGAGTAAAGAATACTGCAGCAGTGAGAATTAGGACATTTACTATTATGGTAAGATCTTAAACAAATGCACTTTCTAGTGATAGGCTGAACAGGTCTATCCTCTTGCCTTACAAGTAGTCCCTCATTCTGAAGTTGGCAGAGCAGATTTACTTTTGCTAGTCCAAATGTGCTGCAATCTCTTTGACACTCCTCACAATACTAAGTGCTGCAGGTCCTTTGCCATAAATCCCCCCCAGACAAGGAGTCAGCGAAGGACATTGTGACCCACATTTGCTCCCCATTCTCCTATGTGCCCTCCTCTGACTCCGCTCATCCTGAAAGTTTTACAGAAAGCGTCATGAAAGCATACAGAAACGTCATGGTAATCCTAATTGCCCCTTCTGGCCTTGACAAGTATGCTTCCCCTATCTAATACCCCCCCCCCCAGTGCTGGATCCCAGCCTGGATCTCTTTTCTCAGTCTTGAGACTTGTCTAACCCGTACATTCAAGCCCATAAAATTAACCACTTTGTTTCTCCACTTCCAGTGATGGGAGGAAAGCCTGGAATAACTAATTAAGTAGTTCACATTCTATCAGGATTATTACAAAGGCAAGTGGAAAAGATTTTCTGTTTGGGCCTCTCTGAGGAATTTAGATCCTTACTGGCTCCCCTTCCAACTGTGTTAGATTTTCTCACTTCGCTTTTTTCATAATGGGCCCAGCTGTTCTGCTGTTAGTTCAGTTAAGTGCCATTTCATGTTTTCACTTTGGGCAAAATCAACTTCCTATCACCTCACTTAGATTATATAAAGCTTTCTTAAGGGGTACTTTCTTTCTCACCCCCCCACCCAGGTGGATCTCAAGTTTCTGACATGGAAGCATTTTTGGTAGCAGCTACTTCTGCCAGGAGGATATCATAGCTTCAAGTACTCTCTTGCAAGCCTCTGTACCTTATTTTTCACAAGAATAAGGTTTCTTTATGAAATAATCTTTCTTGTATATCAAAGGTAGCTACCGTGACATCCTTAAATCAAACCATTAACGTACCAGTTTTCTTTTCCAATTTTTCCACTAAAGAGGAAAACATGCTGCACCTGCTAATTGTCAGCTGCATTTATATGTTCAGCATACTAAAGACATTAGAAAGTCTGATCAACTCCTTGTGTCTTTCTTAGTAACAAAACCAGATCAGGGAGTCTCTTAAGTCAAACCAAACTAAAAGAATACAATGAGCCAGTAACCACAATTGCAGGTGCACAGGAACTAGCAAAGTAAAATTACTCTCTTAAATAAACGAACAGCCATAACAGAAAAATAAATACAAGTTACGGTGAGCCTAAAAAGAACTTTAATATATAAAAAACATAAACTGTTACAGTAAACGCTTTCATCTCCTAAACATAAAGGACTTCATCAGAGTAACAGTAGCCATCACACAAACTGTTTAAAAACATAAAAGCCAGCAAAGTTGCAAAGTATCACTTCCTGGATGACTATACTCCATTTAAAGCTACAGGACACTTAAAAAAACATTATACACATATAATAAGCTCAATGAAACAATGTAAAAAATACACTTCAATTACCATCCACACAAATAGGAAAAAAATAATTTTAAAATAAAAATGATAGTAATTGTGCACAATTTAGTATGTTGCTGCCCTTAATGTTAAGAAAGAAGAGATGGAAATAGAATCATTCAGACCGTTAGGGCCGGTGACATTAGTCTTAATCTGCCACTCTGCCTCTTTACACTCAAGATGCATTTTCCATGGCCCACCTCTCCCATCCAAATGCATCATAAAAATAATAAAAAAGGTAAATCCATGTCCTTTGTTAGCCGGTATGTGCCTCCACAAAGCATTCGTACTATCCATTTTCTTAATTTCTGTCAAGTGCTCATATATTCTATCCTTGAGTGGCCTTTCAGTCTTGCTAATATAAAAAAAATGGACATTGCTTACAACTTGCCATGTAGACCACCTTATCCGATCTACACTGACACCGTGCTGGACATTTAATTTTCCCATACCCACTGGCTTAAATAAATTCCCCCTCTTAAATAAAGGGGCAGCTCGAACAGCTACCACATTTTAATATCCGTTTTTTTTTTCTTCAGCATAGATTCAAAACTATATCTTTCAAGGTAATTTTTAATGTTCATGTCCCATCTAAAAGTAACAGTTGGACATGGTCCTAGCTTATTCATATTGACACCACCCATTTCAAGGATTCTCCAATTGTCAAAATTTCCTTTACCAACCCCCCCCCCCTTGTTGATTTTCAAGATGCAACCGTTATTAAACTTGCTCTCCTTAATACCTGAGGTTATAATATCATTACTACATTCCAGAAGGGATTTATAAAAAAAAAGTCTATTACTTTTTTCTTTTACTTCCTGAAAAATATCTTCAAAGAGGGTAGGGGTAACTTCTATTCAGTAACATGTTTTTTAAAACCAAGCATTCATTTACAAAACATTCCTCCTCTGATACCATTTGCACTAATTGCCCTTTAACCAGGACCTTCTTCTGACGGTATGGGTGCATACTTTGATAACATAACAGGGAGATGGAATAAGTGGGCTTCCTGTATAGGGGGATGTAAAACAGTTATTCGCAACATCAAATTTTAATTGAACGTCAATATAATTAATTAATTCAAATGATTTAGTCATAGTGAACACTAAAACTTAGTAGTAGTATTAATATAAGTAAAAATTTCTCCAACTTAGCCTGTGTCACGCCAAATTATATCATCCAAATAGTGTCCATAGAGGCTCCAACACCCCGAAAAGGGGCTATTGATTACAAAATAATGTTCCTAAAATGCCAAAATAATGTTTGCAAAAATGTGGGAGCATGGGGCCCCCATTGCCACTGCTTGAACCTGTTTGTATATGGTACCCCCAAACCATAAAAAAAATTGGTGTTCAACACAATTTCCATTAAAGATGTAACACATTTCTCTAAATTATCATTCAGACTAGTATACTTAACTAAGTAAAGCAAAAACCATTCCAAACCCAGGTTGTGTGGCATTACAGAAAAAAATCTTTTATATCAATAGTTACCAAAATAAGTCTATCATCATCTATATTCTTTGGTACCTTGGCCAAAAAATCCCAAGAATCTTTATAAATATGCATCTCATTGTTCAATATATTTTTTAACCTGTTGTGTTGTCAACAAACTTAGCTACACAATATGTTTTAGAGCCGTTGGCATCAACAATTGGTCACATGTGGGAGGGGTTGTACAAATCTTTATGAATTTTAGGAATTCCGAAGATAGATGGAATTCGAGGATAGTCATTCTTGATGAAATTATATTTGTCTGGTGTGAGTACCCCATCTAAAAATAAATCCTACAAAATACCATCAACTTTTGCATATTCAGTTGATTTCTTTTATTTTCCTTGTAAAAATTGGAAAACAAAATAGCTTCTATTCTGCTGATGTAATCAGTCTTGTCCATTGCGACAATCCCCCCTCCCTTATTGGGTTTCATGCATCTAATTCTGGGATTGTTGCTGACCTCAATAAGCAAATTCTACTCACTCTTAGATAAATTATTGAGGCCCTATTGTTTTTCATATTTGAATAGCTGCCTCAAATCGTATTCGCACATTTTTTCAAATAGTGCAATGTTAGAATTAAGAGGTGTATTAAAAACACTAGGTTTTCTACACACATCAGCATTGACTTATTTAAAGTTCTCATCATTAAACAACATAGTAAGATATAGTTTTCTAGTGAACATTTTGAAGTCCACAATTACTTCGGCCAGACTACCAGGCCTAGAAGGAACAAATGAAAGTCCTTTAGAAAATAAAGGTGCATGATCATGTGTAAAAATCTCTGATAATTTGAAGTCATTTGTCCAGTTAAAAATAATATCTGGACCAGAACAAATGAATGTCTCCTCCCGGTCCCCATTCTCCCACTGGGTCTATATTATGTGATCGAACAGTGAAATGTTCGAACATGTAATAATCGACCCCTAAATGTCGAACCATCAGAATGTCGAACAGTTCAATGGAAATCTTCGTACAATGCGGACATGGAAGTTTTCCATTGTCTGCACTGTAGTGCGATCTCGGAGTTGGTATATTTAAGTAGTGGGTGTGGAGGGCACAGGGGGGTTTGCCCCACTGCTTAGAGCGTTTTTATGGCTGTTGTTCGTGTTTCACTGTGGCAGTCATCACATTTGGGTTATCTGCTTGCAGTAGCCCTCAGTCGGCCTGATTAACAAAGTCAAGAAAGATGGATGTAATGGCGTCGGTTGCTGTCCCTTCTTCCGTGACGTCAGGTCATCAGGGGTAAAAAACATGCAGCCGACGCCATTACATCCGTCTTTTTTGCCGTGCGGTGCCCAAAGCACAAGCAGTTCGCAAGTGCCGGTCGGCCAACTCCTGAAATTTTCAATTTCGAGTTTCAGAACCGAAGTCTTTAACCCCCCGTTGGGGAAACTTTCATGCTCTAAAGCGATGTCAGTAAAAGTTAATAATTGCATTACTTGTGGAAAGCAAATACCTCATAAAGATTTTCACTCTTACTGTATTCCTTGCCTAGGCCCTGACCACAACGTACCTCGCTATCGGTTTTGTGCCTTATTTAAACCTTGAACTTTCCATCGTCGGTATATTTTCGCTTCTAAATATTTTGGTGCTCCATTCAGTTATCCTGATATGTCCTCGGTAAGCCATCCGATTACCAACATTCCGAAAAAACGCAAAGATAACGACAGAGACAGGCCGCCTAGGTCCAAAGCTGCCGCCGACGCTTCTCCTAAGCCTGTCGCCAGTTCGCTGGTACGCAGTGAGGCGCTTTCGCAGCCCCTGATATCCGCTACTTCAGATTCGCAGGCCTCTACTGAGACCCATTCGGAGTCTGGTATGCCGCGAGATGCTTCAACTGTGGAACCTGCGAATGTCTCTACCTTGGATGGGTCCAGAGCCACTGTGCAGGCACCGGTTTCTGAGGGTGCATTCAGGCCTACAGACATTCATATTAAACCAATGCCGTCTTCTTCTTCAAGGCCTAAAACTCGAACCATGCCTAGAAAACTGACGCACAGACTGCATAGTCAGGCCTCTATGCCTAAAAAAATTATAAGAATGGCTGAAGACCTTATTACTTTAATTAGGGGAGGCCAGCCTTCCCCCCTCTAAGAGATCTGACCAGGATTCTGAATTTTCTGTTAACTCTGACCAGGATTTACCCTTATCTACCTATGAGGATTCTGATGCTGAGGACTCTATTCCCTCTGCTTCCCCCCCAGAGGATTTCTCTTTTGGTGAAACCTTGTATACTCTCAGGTAGCATTTTCGTTGGGAAAGTCAGGATTTCTCTGATTCTAAAAAGAGGCTTAGGGATAGCCATACCTCCTGTATTGGACATTGTTGATGATGCCTTTTCAGAATCTAGCTTGGCCCCTGACAGTTTACCTCCTGTTCCCAGAAAATCTGACCGATATTACAGGGTCCCTGACTCTCTCAAGTTCCTTTTTAAAAATCTTACTGCGGATCCCGAGACCATTTCACAGGGACCCAAGGGCATTAGAGCTACTACTGCCAAAAATCCTACCCCCTCTGATAGAGAATCCAGTGTACTGGAAAGATGGGGTAAGAAGGTATACACTTCTGCACCTTTGGCCATTAGGGCCTTAAACTGCCAGTTTCATATGTTAAACTATCAGCAGCATGTTATTGGATTGCTTAAACAGAAAATGATGTTGATTCCTGATTCTGCGGAAAATAAGAATGTACAGGATTTACTGCATTCAGCTGAACAAGTTGGAAGGCATACTTTGCAATGTGGTTTTGATTCACTAGAGGCATCTTGCAGGGCTGCTGTAACTGGGTCTGTACTTAGAAGGCATGCTTGCCTTAAGGAGCAGTCCTTGCCAGATCATGTTAAAGTGAAATTACTGGAAGCGCCCTTAAACCAGGATGGCCTGTTTGGCAACAAGGCAGAAGAAGTTCTTAAAAAGATGGAGGAAAAGGCTAACTCTATGCAGACTGTTAAAGATTTTTTACAAGTACAACCACCAAGGTTTAGTAGGCATTGGCCTTCCAAGAAATGGTCCTTTCTTGCCTCTTCCAGACCTTCTCAGTCCAAGCCCAGATCCAGCAGAGCTCCCAAGCTTCAGTCCCTGGGTACGCACAGGACTAAGCAGTGGGGAGCCTCCACTTCCAAACCCGGGAGTAATAAAACTCCTCCTTATGGTAAACTGTCTCATTGACTTCTTTTTTAAAACTTCCAAGCACTTCTCAACTGATTGCCCCTTTGGGGGGAAAGATTGCTTTTCGTGCAAAGAACTGGGAGCTCATTACCCAGGACAAATGGGTTTTAAATATAGTGTCCCAGGGATACAGATTTCACTTCCACTCATTACCAACAGACAAGCGGGTGGCCAGATATACCCCCAAATCAGTTGGCAGAGGCTCAGAAGCAAGTACATTCTCTCTTAAGCATGGGGGCTATTCAGTTGGTACCCGAAGAGGAAAAGGGACAAGGTTTCTACTCGAGACTTTTCCTGGTACCCAGAAAAGACAATTTATGACGTCCTATCCTGGACCTGTCTACTCCAAACACCTTTTTGGTGATTCCAAAATTCGAGATGCTGACTCTTCACCAGTTGCTCCCTATGCTAGGCAAAGATACCTGGTTGGCAACACTAGATTTAAAGGAAGCATACCTGCACATCCCAATCAGGGAATCTTGCAGAATATACCTATGCTTCAAAGCAGGCTACATGCATTATCAGTTCTCTGCACTGCTTTTTGGCTTATCTACTGTGCCCAGGGTATTCACAAAGTGCCTAGCTCCAGTCATTGCATTTTGCAGGCAAAAAAATATTCAAATATAGCCATACCTGGACGATTGTCTAATTCAGGCAGAAAGCCAGGACATACTTTTGAATCATCTGGCCTTTGTACAAAGGGTGCTAACCTGTCTGGGGTACACCATAAATGAAAAGAAATCACACCTGGTACCCTGTCAACAAATTATATTCCTGTGAGCAAGCTTGAATACTACTTCCCAGATGGCTTTCCTCATGCCAGAGAAACAAATTCATTTGACAATCTACTTCAAACAAGTGGCCGCAAAAATACTGCTATCTGCAAGACAAATATTACAAGCCTTGGGGTTCATGGCCTCCTGCATTCTTCTAATTCCATATGCAAGACTGCATATAAGGAAACTACAATGATATCTAAAAAGCCTATGGTGTCAACATTCACAGGATCTAGAAGCACTGATTCCTATCATACCTTGCCTGCGCCTAGAGTTCCTTTGGTGGGCAGAGGCCTGTCGCCAAAACAAGGGACTACCATTCACACTACCCCCTGCTGCCCAAACCCTAACAGATGCATCAGACTATGCATGGGGGGCTCACCTGGCAGGGAAGTGCATTTTGGGCAAATGGAACCCAAGTCAAATGCACCTGCATATCAATCAAAAAGAAATGTTAGCTGTAAAAATGCTCTGACAGCCTTCAAGGACCACATTCTTCCAGGACTATTAATGGGAAAGACGGACAACACCACATAAACAAGCAGGGGGGGTACACATTCTTACCCCTCTGCAGACTAGCCATGGCATTGTGGAACACAGCCCCGAGCTACCAAGTGCATCTGCAAGCTCAGTTCCTGCCAGGAAAACTGAATGCACTGGAAGACGAACTAAGCAGAAATCTCATGGACCCACACAAGTGTAAACTGGAACCAAGGATTTTCAACATGTTGACAAGCAAATGGGGGAGCTCGGATATAGACCTGTTTGCCTCCCCCCCAGGACTATCAACTGGACAAATTTTGCACAAGTACTCCCCACAAACAAGCATGGAAAGTGGATGCTCTGTCCTTCAGCTGGAAAAAGCTTTCAGTTTATGCCTTTCATCCTCTGCCTCTGCTCTCCAAAGTACTACTAAAGATCAAACAAGACTAACCAAGGACGATTTTGACTGCACCAGACTGGACACGCCAACACTGGTACCCCCACTTGCGCAGTGTCACTGTTGGCCCCATGGCACCTGCCTCAGACTCCTACCCTATTGTCTCAGCAGGAGAACCAGATTCTGCACCCTCAGCTTCAAACACTGAACCTAGCAGCCTGGCTAATTACCTAATCTCTCCTTTACCATCCCTCAGTAAACCAGTGATGGATATCATTTTAGAGGCAAGGAGGCCTAGTACTAGAAAATCATATGCTGAAAAATGGAAAAGATTCTGTGCCTGGAACCAGTCTCAAGGGATGAATGCAGCAGTACGTAATTTTCCTCATATTTTACAATACTTACTGAGATGCTTCACAAGGGCCTCTGTTTATCCTCCATCAAAATTCACGCCTCAGCCATTTCAGCTTATTACAACACAGAACCTCCCCTCTTCTCTCATCTGCTGCTCAAGCAGTTCCTCAGAGGGACCAACAATTTACGACCACTCAGGAAAGCTCCAACTCAAGCCTGGGACCTTAACTTTGTATTGGAAAAGCTCACTCTTCCTCCTTTTGAGCCAGCTGCAACTGCAGAGTTAAAATTCCTTTCTTGGAAAACAGCTTTCCTTTTAGCAATCACTTCAGCAAGAAGGGTATCTGAATTACAGGCCCTTATAGCAGTGGAACCTTTCATCATCTTTCATGCGGACGGGGTGTCCCTCAGGACCACTCCCTCCTTCATGCCCAAGGTGGAATCCAGTGTGGCCCTTAATCAGTCCATTCATTTGCCAACCTTCTTTCCTAATCCACAGAACAAAGGAGAACGGATACTGCACTCCTTAGATGTGCACAGACAACTTAGATTCTACTTGGACAGAACTAAACCTCAAAGGAAATCTGAACAACTGCTGGTGGCATTTGCTGCAGGGGCAGAGGGGAAGGCTATTTCAAAGCAAACCATTTCCAAATGGATAGGCCATTGCATTAATTTCTGCCGCAAGCACCATGGAAAACCTATCCCACAGGGGATCAGACCCCACTCAACCAAGGCTGCATCTACCTCTACAGCCTTTCTCAGAGGCATACCTACCAGGGACATCCTAGAAACTGCTACCTGGAGTTCTGTACATACTTTCACCAAGCATTACCATTTGCCAATTTTCTCTAAATCCAGAGCTGGCTTTGCCACTGCAGTTTTGCAGGGCCTTATAGCTGGTCCTAATGCTATCTAAATTCCTCCTCCCATCCTTAGTTTTGGGAATCTACCCAAATGTGATGACCGCAACAGTGAAGTACGAAGAACATAGTACAGTTGTGTACATTTTCCATAAATGTAGATGTTCGAGTGTATTCACTGTTGCAGTCCTGGTTACCCTCCCTCCAGCCCCTTTATTTCTTTTGGCTATACCTCTACTCTCCTTTACTATGCTCAAAAGCTTTTTGGTGTATTTGCTTTTTTGTTGGAGGCATAACCTTGTATATTTATAGATTTAATTGTTTCCCATTAGGGGGGCACCTGACATCTGGGGCAAGAAAAACTGATGTAGTGGCATTGGCTGCATGTTTTATACCCCTGACGACCTGACGTCACGGAAGAAGGGACAGCAACTGACACAGGATCCAAGACTTTGTTAATCAGGCCGACTGAGGGCTACTGCAAGCAGATAACCCAAATGTGATGACTGCAACAGCGAATACACTCATACATCTACATTTATGGTAAGTGTGCACAACTCTACTTTTGTTTGGGTGTTTGCATTTGCTTTTTTTTTTTTGCCATTCGGCATTTCAACATTTAGGGCTCTATTATTACGTGTTCGAACATTTCACTGTTCGATCACTTAATATAAACGCCGCCCACCCCACGTATGGGGGTTGGTGGATCCTGTTGGAATCATCTTGTCTTTGTCCCTGAACCCGCACCTACTGCCCTTCCCTTTGATTCCACATCCTCTGGGACGTTCGTACAGACAGATGATCTAGAGGGGACCACAGATGGTGCTACATTGTCTCTCTGTTCACCCTCAAAATACAATTCACTGTTGTAAAATTTAGGGGGTAAAGGATATGCTTTGTTATTAGTATAATCTGATTTATACAATAGCAACTTCTTTTCTTTCCTAGTTCTTACTTCATTAAGTGTCCTTTTAACACTTTGAATAATCCGCTCTTTGCAAATCAAAGGACAGGTTTTTCAACTTATTTTCTTCCAACGCTTTAATCTCTAGTTCCAACCGTTCCAAATTATGTTGGGTGTGGTGCATGAGAACTTCCATTATCTCAAATCCATGCTTGTCGAATAATTTCAGTAACTCAAGGTGCAAGTTAGATCCTTCCACTAATCCTGAAGGGTATTTCCACAATCTGAGTCCTTTGGGCACAGTGCCCTGCTTTATACAGTCACAGAAATATGAATTTTCAACGTGGAGTTTGCGATTTTTAGTCAATTTATTCTCAAAAATCTTGAATTGCTGTACAACTGAAGCACCCTTGCCGATGTCACCTTAGAGTGAATTGTCAAAACAAAACAGGATTGTTGATCCAACCAGCCAAACAGCTGGAATGCTGCAACTCCAATAAATTATTCATCTCAGTGCCGCCATTATTATTAAAATACTGAATATCACTTTGCACAACACGACCAGTGATATTACAAGATCTAATATCCCCAGCCATGTAGTGTAATTCATTAATGGATGTGTTCCGTGGATTAAATCCATCACGTTTCTCATTCATTAAATGCAAAAGCTGTGTCAAAACACCAGTGCCAGAATCCAGCTGTTCTAGCACATCAGAATGCCTCCAAGAGTCCTGTTCTATTTTTTGTGTAAAAAATAGGAGCCGGCATCCAGTTAACTCCACAAACAATCCGTGAACCAAACTAAAAGAGTACAGTGAACCAGTAACCACAGTTGCAGATGCACGGGAACTGGCAGAATAAAATGACTCTATTATTAAACGTCCATAACAGAAAAATAAATACAGCGAGTTACAGTGCAACTAAAAGGAACTTTAATATACAAAAAAAAAAAAACATTAAAACTGTTACTCTAAGTGCTTTCATCCCCTAAACATAAAGGGACTTCATCAGTGTAACAGTAGCCATCACATAAACTGTTTAAAAACGTAAAAGCCCAGATGGTAATTGAAGTGTATTTTTTATATTGCTTCATTGTGATTGTGTGTATAATGCTTTTTAAGGGTCGTGTAGCTTTAAATGGAGTGTATTCATCCATGTAGTGATACATTGTAACTTAGCAGGCTTTCATGTTTTAAAACAGTTTGTGTGATGGCTACTGTTACTCTGATAAAGTCCCTTTATGTTTAGGGGATGAAAGTGCTTAGTGTAACAGTTTTTTTATATTACAAAGTTCTTTTTAGTTGCACTGTAACTCAAATTTATTTTTCTGCTACGGACATTTGTTTGTTTAATAGAGTAATTGTAGTCTCTAAAGTCACTTTATCAAGGTGGTTGTCTAGTTGCAGTTCACAAGTTTACAGAGAAAAGTGACTGGCTTTTTCCAAGCCTGTCAAAGCTCATTTGACTAGATCTGTGTTTACCTCAACTGTCATCTTTTCAAGGGCGTCCATTGATGACGTTTGTGTGGCTGGTACTTGGTTCTATGTTCATACCTCCATTTCCCATTATAAATTGGACAGCTTTTGATTTAGCCATCCTCCGGAATATCCTTCCATGAAAACACCCAAAGGTTTCATTAGCTGTGGACACTCTCCCACTCATTGGGGAATTGGACGAAAGACACAACGTCAGATACAGAAGTTATGTACTTAGCATAATGATAGATCTATGTTGTCATCTTCCATCCTTCCTCAGCTACTCACCCTCCTTTTCACCTTCCTTGTTACTGAACTTCTTACTTCATTTGCTTCTGGTAGGACTGAACTGGCCAGCGCTGAAGTCTCTCTATGCATTTTGAGCTCCAGGCTAACTTATGAGTTGAAGTTCCATTTTGGGTTACATTCTGGATTGTGAGAATGAAGATGTTCTTCGTGTTTCACTGTTGCAGTCATTACATTTGGGTAATCTGCTGGCAGGTTGCCCTCAGTCGGCCTGAATAACAAAGTCTTGGGTCCTGCGTCGGTTGCTGTCTCTTCTTCCATGAAGTCAGGTCATCAGGGGTATAAAACATGCAGCCAGTGCCATTTTATTCAGTCTTTCTTGCCGCGCGGTGCCCAAAGCAGAAGCAGTTCGCAAGTGCCGGTCGGCCGACTCCTGACATTTTCGTATTCGAGTTTCAGAACCGAAGTCTTCAAACTAAAGCTAAGTACCCCGTTGGGGAAATTTTTTCTTGCTCCTTACCGATGTCAGTAAAAGTTAATAATTGCATTACTTGTGGGAAGCAAATACCTCATAAGGATTTTCATTTGTACTGTATTCCTTACCTAGGCCCAGATCACAACGTGCCTTGCTGCCGGTTTTGTGCTAGATTTAACCAACGCACTATTAAACGTCGGTATATTTTTGCTTTTAAATATTTTGGTACAAGATTTAATTATCCTGAAATGTCATCAGTTAGCAATCCGACTACCGGAGTTCACAAAAAATGCAAAGAAAAAGACAGAGACAGACCGTCGGGGTCCAAAACAGATGAAGCTTCCCTAAGCCAGTTGCCGATACTCAGTGAGGCGCTTTCGCAGCCCCTGATACCCGCTACTTTTGAGTCACAAGCCTCTACCGAGACCTATTCGTAGTCCAGTATGTCGCGAGATTCTCAGAGTATTGAACCCGCAGATGTCTCTCTCTTGGATGGGTCTGGAGCTGCTGAGCAGGCACCAGATTCTGAGGGTGTTTTCATGCCTCAACATTTTTATATTAAACCGACGCCAGCAACAAAAACAAGGTCAAAAACATCTTTTATGTCTAAAAAAATGACGCATGAGCCACGTTCTCAGGCCCCTATGCCTAAAAAACAGATGATCAAAATGGCTGAGGATTTAATTACATTGATCAGGGGTTCCCAACCCCCCCTGCTAAGAGGCCTAGGCAAGGCACTGATTATGAATCTTCATATCAGGTTTCTATTTCTTCTGATTCCGCTTCTGATCAGGAATTTTCTATTCCACTCTGAGGATTCTGCTGTAGAGGAAGCCATCCCATCTGCATCTCCTCCTGAGGATTTCTCTTTTGGAAAGAACTTTGCATACTTTAAGTAAACATTTTCACTGGGAGAGTCAGGATTTCTCTGAATCAAAAAAGAGGCTTAAGAATTTCCTCCTACCTCAGCATAGGCCTTTGTCAGTACCTCCTGTATTTGACATTGACATTGTTGATGTGTTTTCGGAATCAAGCATGGCTCCTGATTCCCTGCCTCCGGCTCCTAGTAAGCCAGACAGATATTACAGGGTTCCTGACTCCCACAAATTTCTATTCAAAAATCCTGCTACTGATCCTGAGACTATTTCTCAGGTCCCAAGGGTGTAAAGGCCTCTACAGCCAAAAATCCTACCCACTCTGATAGAGATTCCAGGGTGCTGGGTAGATGGGGAAAGAAGGTTTATACGTCTGCAGCCTTGGCAATCAGAGCTTTAAACTGCCAGTTTCATATGCTTAAATATCAGCAGCATGTTATGGGCTTACTGAAACAGAAAATTATGTTGATTTCTGATTGTGTGGAAAATAGAGTTACAGGAATTATTGCATTCAGCAGAACAGGTTGGAAAGCATACTTTGCAATGTGGTTTTGATTCCTTGGAGGCCTCTTGTAGGGTGGCCATTACTGGATCTGTGATTAGAAGGCATGCCTGGCTCAAGGAGCAAAATCTGCCTGATCATGTTAAAGCTAAATTGTTGGATGCCCTTTTGCAGCATGTTACTCTGGTAATAAGGCAGAAGAGGTTTTAAAGAAAATGGAAGACAAAGCTAAATCTATGCAAACTGTAAAAGATTTCTTGCAAGTACAGCCACCCAGGTTCAGTAGACACTGGCCTACTAAAAATTGGTCCTTTCCTGTGTCCAACAGAGCCCCCCAAGGCAAATCCAGGCACTCAAAAGGCTCCAGATACCAATCACAGGGTTCTTGCAGGTCAAAGCAAAGGGGTGCCTCCACCTCCAAATCTGGAGGAAACAAAGCACAACCATACAATAAGCAGTCTCAATGACGTTCCTCTACCATCACCTAGCACTTATCTTTTGGCAGCCCCCTTGGGGAGAAAACTAGCACTTCATGCTCAGAATTGGCAGTTAATTACCCAGGACAAGTGGGTATTAAACATAGTATCCCAGGGGTACAGATTTCATTTCCATACTTTGCCAATTCCAAACGGATGGCCAGATCTGCCACAAAACCAGTGGGCAGAGGCCCAGAAACAAGTGATGTCCCTCATGGTTATGGGGGGCTATTCGACCGGTACCAGAAAAGGAAAAAGAACAAGGTTTTTATTCAAGGCTTTTCCTGGTACCCAGAAAAGACAATTCATGGCATCCAATTCTGGACTTATCGATTTTGAACACGTTCCTGGACATTCCAAAATACAAAATGCTGACTTTACACCAGCTACTGCCTATGCTAGGCAGGAATGCTTGGTTTGTAACTCTAGACTTAAGAGGCATAGCTGCATATCCCAATAAGGGAATCATGCAGAAGATACCTCCACTTCAAAGCAGGTTTTTTGCATTACCAATTTTCTGCACTGCCCTTTGGCTTATAGACTGCGCCCAGGGTCTTTACAAAGTGCCTGGTACCAGTAATCGCATTCTGCATACAAAGAAACATTCAAATTTACCCTTATCTGGATGACTGTCTCATTCAAGCAGAGGACACGGACACTCTTCTTCAATATCTGGTGTTTGTGAAAAGGCTTCAAGCATGCCTGGGGTACACCATTAACAAAAAGAAATCACAACTGGCACCCTTTCAAATAATTGCATTCCTGGGTGCAAGCTTGAATACAACTGCCCAAATGGCTTACCTCACGCCAGACAAACATAGGCAACTGACAACATACTTCAAACAAATGGCAGCAAAAACCCAGTTATCTGCAAGACAAATTCTTCGGCTTTGGGGTTCATGGCATCCTGCATTTTACTAATTCCATATGCGAGAATGCATATGAGGAAACTTCAATGGTACCTAAAAAGTTTATGGAGTCAACATTGTCACAGTCTGGAAACAATGATTCCTCTCATTCCCTGCCTACAACAGGAGTTTCTTTGGTGGGCAGAGACATGTCACCAAAACAAGGGACTGTCATTCACTCTACCCCCTGCCACCCAAACTCTTAACTACAGACACATCAGACTATGCTTGGGGGGCCCACCTGTCGGGGAGATGCATTCAGGGCAAATGGAGCCCAAACCAAATGCATCTGCATATCAACCAGAAAGAGATGCTAGCTGTTCAGAATGCTCTGACAGCCTTCAAGGACTTACTTCGTCCAGGACAACTACTGATAAAGACTGACAACACCACAGTTATTTGGTACATAAACAGGGGGGTAGACATTCCTACCCTCTTTGCAGACTAGCCATGGCCTTGTGGAACACGGCCTTGACTTGCCAAATACATCTTCAAGCTCAATTCCTGCCAGGAAAACAAAATACTCTAGCAGATGACCTAAGCAGAAATCTTATGGACCTGCATGAATGGAAACTGGATCTACAAATCTTCAGCATGTTAACACAGAAATGGAGAAGCCCAGACATAGATCTATTTGCCTCTCCCCAAAATTATCAGTTGGACAAATTCTGCACAAGACCTCATCACAAAAAAGCATGGAAAGTGGATGCCCTATCCTTCAGCTGGAAAAACCTCTCAGTCTGTGCCTTTCCCCCTTTGCCTCTACTCTCCAAGGTCTTACTAAAAGTCAGACTGGAAAAAACAAAAATGATTCTAGTTGCTCCGGACTGGCCTCGCCAGCACTGGTACCCACTTTTAAGGAATATGTCTCAACTTCCTCCATGGTACTTGACAAATACCTCATCTACTGTCTCAGTAGAACAATCAAATTTTGCACACTCATCTCCAAACTCTGAATCTTGCAGCATGGCTGATCAATTAATTGTTCAAACAACACCTCTGAGTAAATCTGTGATGGATGTCATTTTGGAAGCCAGAAGGCCAAGTACTAGAAAATCTTATGCTGACAAATGGAAGAGATTCTGTGCTTGGAACCAAGCACAAGGAACAGACACAGCAAAGCCCAATATTCCTCAGATTTTACAATGTTTGACTGAGATGCTTGACAAGGGCCTATCTTTTTCTTCAATAAAAATCCATTCCCCTGCCATCTCGGCTCATTACAACACAGAGCCTCCCCTCTTTTCTCATCCTCTCCTTAAACAGTATCTTAGAGGGGACAAAAATTTAAGGCCTCCCAGAAAATCACCAACTCCTGCATGGGACCTCAATTTTATGCTGGAAAAACTCACCCTGCCTCCTTTTGAACCAGCAGCTACTGCAGATATAAAGTTTTTATCTTGGAAAACAGCTTTTTTCTTGGCAGTCACTTCAGCATGAAGGATATCGGAACTACAGGCCCTCATGGCAGTGGAGCCTTTTATTATATTTTACCCGGACAGGGTGTCCCTCAGGACCAGTCCTTCTTTTATGCCTAAGGTGGTATCCATTCTGGCTCTTAACCAGACCATTCACCTGCCAACATTTTACCCAAATCCGCAGAACAAGGGGGAGCGGATTCTGCATTCATTGGACGTACACAGACAACTAAGATACTACTTAAACAGGACCAAATCTCTAAAAGTCTGAGCAACTACTGGTAGCATTTGTTGCAGGGTCAGAGGGGAAGGCTATATCAAAGCAGACTATTTCTAAGTGGATAAGCCATTGCATTCGTTTCTGCTACTTGCACCATGGTAAACCTGTGCCCAAGGGGATCAGACTCGCATTCCACCAGGGCTGCCTCTACTTCAGCAGCTTTTCCCCAGAGTGGTTCCAACCAAAGACTTTCTAGAAGCTGCTACTTGGAGCTCTGTTCATACCTTCACAAAGCATTATCATTTGCCATTCTTCTCCAAATCCAGGGCAGGCTTTGCCACTGCAGTTCTGCAGGGCCTTATAGCCGCTCCTAATGCTGTTTAGTTCCATCCTCCCATCCATAGCTTTGGGATTCTACCCAAATGTAATGAATGCAACAGTGAAACACGAAGAACATAGTACAGTTGTGTACACTTACCATAAATGTAGATGCTCGAGTGTATTCACTGTTGCAGTCCGGGTTACCCACCCGCCATCCCCCTTTTTATACTTTTTCTTTCTTTCACTGTACACAAAAGCCTTTGTGGTGTATTTGCTTTTAGATGAAGGTAAAGTTTATGTTGCTAAAAGTGCATTTATATATACTTACTGTTTATTTATATATGTATGTGTATGTATATATATATATATATATATATATATATATATATATTTTTTTTTTTTTTTTTTTTTTTGCTCCCCATTTGGGGGCACCTGACATCTGGGGCAAGAAAAACTGAATAAAATGGCGTCGGCTGCATGTTTTATACCCCTGACGACCTGACGTCATGTAAGAAGAGACAGCAACCGATGCAGGACCCAAGACTTTGTTATTCAGGCCGACTGAGGGCAACCTGCCAGCAGATTACCCAAATGTAATGACTGCAACAGTGAATACACTTGAACATCTACATTTATGGTAAGTGTTCACAACTGTACTTTGTCTGTCCTATGTTTTATCTTGGGCAAACTTGATCTGAAGTAATGTCAGGCTCTGTGGGGAGTTATGGGTAAAGAGAGGACCCTGAGCTTTATCTTTGGATCCAAAGTCCAGAGTGGCCAAGGTCTGATCCGAAGACCCATCCATTGAGGAAGGATGATAGCAGACAACACTGATCTGTCATTATGGTTAGTACATAACTTTTGTGTTCTATTCAATGACAGATTTTTATTCAAGGCTCTTATTGTCCTGAATACAAGGCTCATGGAGACTTATTTTGGACCTCTCAATACTAATAGAGCTCTTGTTATTACAGAATTCAAAATTCTGACCCTTCAAAGCATTCTACCATTGTTATTACTTCAGGCATTACTTTTACAATGGGCTAAAAGATGCATACCTTCATGTTCTCATTGCAAGTACCCACAGGAAGTTCTTAAGATACTAAACAAGGCAAGATAATTTCCAGTTTACCTCCTCCTTTTTGGCTTGCCTGCTGCACTCATGGTCTTTATGGAGCACCTGGCTCCAGCCATAGTGTTTTGCAGGGAAAATAGCATCAGTGTTTACTTTTTGTTTGTCAGCTAACTGATTCAAGTGGACTTCATGGGGAAGATTCAGAAGGCCTTAGAATTCACCCTACTTTCATTGCCTCTCTATCCCTGTCTGTCTCTGAAGGTTGAGCTTCATCATGTCAAAAGAATGTGATGTTAACATGTGCACTGCTGGACACAGCAGTAAAAGGTTTTTTTTCCAGGAGTCTAAGTGCCATGTTTGACCCATTCCTTTCATACCGTCTGAGAGGAGGTTTTTAGTTCAGCAAGGTAATTTCACAGGATTGTGGAGTACATGACATTGTGCTTCATCATGATCCAATTGGCAAGACTACACATGAGAAATGTACGCTAGTACCTAAGGAACACATGATATTAGCATTCCCAGTTACTAGAATTCCCATTTGAACTACTGTCAGAAAGGAATTTGCTTAGTGGAAGTTGGTGGTATAGCTCATCTTTTGAGTACCTTTCAGACGAACTGAGGAAACGCTTATACTGAGGACTCCTTGAATCTAGGCTGGGAGGCACAAATGGGGGATGTCAGTAGATTTCCAAAGCACTTGGGACAAAAACAGGAGAAAGAAACATGTAAATATAATGATGGCTGTTATCTTAGCAATCAAAGCTTGCAAATAGAGTTTAACAAAGGGACCCTCTAAATCCTTACAGACAAGACTATGTAGTGCATCAACAAGCTTTGGGGAGACCTACTTCTATTCCCTTATATCCTAATGCAGACTGACTCTGCAGGCATAGGAAATTAAGAAGAATCAGGCCCAGCACTCAAGGCGGCTTACATTCCATGCTGAATGGATCTCAAGTAGGCCTACATGAATTTTCTTGATTTAACCAGCAGGTAGGGTGCGCCAGAAGCAGACCTTTTTGCTACCTTAGAAAACGGACCACTGTAAAAGTTTTCCTGTTGGGCAAAAGCTCAAATGGCCTGGAAAAGTAGATGTCTTTTCCACAAACTGTACTGTTTTTTTTTTGCTCTGTACTTTTCCTCCTCTACCCCTGATTGCCAGGGTATTGCAGAAAATGAGGACAGAAAGACCAGAAGTCATAGAGGAGGCCTCACCTTTGACCAAAGAAGCAGTGGTTCTCCCTCCTGCTTAAGTCTAACAAGGACAGAACCAAAAGTGCTACCTCATGTTGTGGATATTTTGACCCAGAAGAAAAAGGTTCTCACTGCACCCAAACCTGACCACTCTAAGACTGACAACTTGGATGGTCTCTGATCTTTCAGGCAGAAGTTTGTAGAAGTCATGCCAAATATATGAGAGGCTAGAAAATGGGGTACAAAGGAGTCATATGTAGCAGAAGAATGGAAAAGATTTTTGCCTTTGGTACATCTAGGAACCAGGACACAAATGTAGCCCAGGTGTCACTGGTCTTGAATTATCTTTCAGACCTCTCCAAAGCACATCTTTCTTTCCATCTTTAAAATTTTGTGCTTGAGCTGTCTCAGCCTTTGTACCTCCAGATCTTTCCTTGTATTATCTGTTACCAGGGAAGCAGTTTCTAAAAGGAATGCTGTATTTTAGACTACCCAGGAGGGACATCGCCCTCTCGTGGACCCACTGTTGTGCATTAAAGAAGCTAAGCCTGGCCTTTTTTAAAGCTATCTGCTTCAGTCCCCATCAAGAACATATCTCGTATGATACTGTTCTTGATGGCTTTTACATCTGCTAGAAGTATTTCAGAATTACAGATAGTGATGTGCAGGAATCTGTTTTTTATTTTTCACAAGACTAAGGTGTTCCTTTGCAACAACCCTTCATTCATGTCAAAAGTAGTAACCGACGTGCCCTAGAGCCAGGCCATTTTTCCTCCCCGTGTTTTTCTGTAAACCTAACACAAAGAGGAGAGAACATTTGTCCTTTGCATATGGATAGGTAGTTAGAGTTTGTTTGGACTAAACTAAGGAAATAATGAAATTTGTTAAATTGTTTATGCCATTTACAAAAGGCAGGGAGAGGAAATGCATCAACAGTCAGATCCTGAGTGACTTGCCCATGCATGTGCTGTTGCTGTTCTGCTTTGCTAGGCATGTAAAAGCCTGTTCAGCTACAGCAGACATCACAACATTCCTCAGAGAAATCAGCTTCTCGACCGGGCATCTTCACAGCTGAATTTTATAAATAATTTAGTGAAATGACAGCTAATCTTTTATCACTAGTTTTTAATTATATATTAGATAGATGTATCTTAGACATTTACTTAAATAACTCTAAAACTATTCTTCTACATAAAGATAAGAAAAATCCCCTCAACTATAGACCCGTATTTCAATCTCAATATCAAAATCCTAGCAACAATCTTAGAAAATGGACTAAAAAAGATAATTCCTAGTATTATTTCACCCAAGCAGTCAGGCTTCATTCAAGAGAGAGAAACCTGTGACAATACCCTAACTTTAAACACATTGGTGAAGCTTTCCAGTCTTCAGAAACATCCGCAATATGCCCTAGCGATGAATTCATCTAAAGCATTTGATAGAATGAATCATAGTGTTTTGTTTGCAGTCCTACCTTACTTTAATTTGCCTGAGAATTTTATAAATTCAATTAAAACTCTACCTTAATCATAGTACAGCTTTAATCACCTAATTCCAAATTTAACAAAAATTGCTTTATCAGCATTTACAGATGACTTAATTATCTACTTTTCTCTGCCAAATACTGACTTGAATAAATTACTAAACTCGATCACCACTTTCTCAAAATTCTCTATCTGTAAAGTCAGTCCAGATAAGTCTTTTATATTCCCATTAAATTAATTTTGTTATACAAACCATATTGTCTTGAATTCGGAAATAAAACTCAACCATTCCTTAAAATATCTTGGGATTTCTTTTCACTTGGACAAAAAGATCTTTCTCCAAAATAATATTTGGAAACTACTTTTGAATTTAGAACAAGACATTCAGAGATGAAGTGTTCTAAAATTATCCTTCCTTTCAAAAGTAGCAGTTATCAAGATGAATATATTCCCAATGTTATTTCATTTCAGATCCACCAATATAATAATTAATAGTAGGTTTTTCAAAAAAGTTAATGCAGTATTTATTTGGCATCCTAAATCAATTAGAATAAGCTACCAGAAATTAATGCATACTAAAGCAAATGGAGGGTTGGGCTTGCCAGATTTTAGTCTGTACTGCCATATTATATGTGCAAATAGAATTGTTAGAATCTCAGCGTTTGATCCGAAGAAGACAGACCGGGCACTGCCTTGGCTGCATTTCTGGTTTAATTATACAAAGGCCTGTAATATTAACTCTAAAGCCTTACCATTCCTCAATAAATATAGTATTAAAGCTTTTAAAATTCACATTTCACTAAAAATCTAAGATTACACAAACTGCTGGACTCCCTGGATTTATACAAAGTGTTCTGGATGCTGCAACTGTTACACTTAAACCCTAGCATTAAATTGAACAATGAAATTTCAAACTTAAATGCATCTCTTCTCATTAGAGAGAAAATCCTCTGGGACATTTATGCTGTTAGGAATTTGTCTCTGGAAGAATCTAGGAAGGTTTTAAACCTTCCAAGGAGTTGCATCATAATCTTAAAACAGATCAGAGAGCTAACGAGTTCATTGACAAAAGATTTTGAAATTCAAGAAATAATCTAAATACATGCAAATTTATATGGATGTTATTACTTAAAAAAATGTTAAACTCTTATGAATTAACTTCTCAACTCCGGTATCAGTCTTTAATTATAATGTCAAATTACTGGATGAAACAACTCACTGATATTACTGATAGAAATTTCAAGCCATTAAAGCTACTCTGAAATTACCCCACTTTAAAAAGCTCACCTATACCTTATTAATTTATAGTAATGCCTACTTAATTCCAGTTAATATGAATAAATTCAATGCAAAATTCTCCCCGTATTGTCCACAGTGCTGGATCCAGAAAGCAGTATTTATTTCACATTTTCTGGAGGTGTAAATGAACATATAAATTCTGGTGTTCACTGAGAGCTAGGCCTGAGAAGATGGGTTATGAAAACTCCACCCTTTCAGGGGAATTCTCTTTTCACATCACTTTGAAAAATCTTTCAAAACTAAAGCTTCATGTTTTAATTACCATCTTCTCATTGCTAAAATTATACATCAAAAACCAAAAAATAGCTGTGTTGGTGCAAAGAAAACCATAAACCAAAAAGAAAAGCACCAAAGGAACCGTGGATACTGCTTTTTAATAAAATAAATAAAATCATCCAAAGTAATTCATGTTAAGCGCTTTCATCACAATAAAATGACTTCATCAGAACAACTGACCAAGAATATGCTCCACATTTAAATACTCTCCCACCAATAACTGCAAACCAAGCAATTAACTAAATTAGCCTTTAAACATTTAAAGTGCCAATTTCATCAAATACTGATTCTAAACATAAAATATATATACAATGTATATGTAAGTAAAATTCTTATACATTTTTAAAAATATTTATATATTATATATATATTAATGTAATTCATAATTTCATCAATCTAATAAAAAAATTATCGATATAAAATAATACATTGTTATAAAAATACATTCTGTTCAAGAACAGTTGATCTGCCAGTGTTGATAAACTAAGACATGCCTTAAAGTGGGGCTGAAACATTATCTAATTTGATTGGCCCTTTCCTTTAAAACTGGAAATATGGATATATGATCATTTAAACCAGGGTAAAAATTTGCAGCCAACCTGAGCTGCCACATTAATTCCCTTTTACATAAATGATTTTTCCAATCTTCTCCCCTCACATCCGAACTCACTGAATCAATAATGGCAAACTTAAAACCAGTGTATCCACTGCAATCTTGACTATGTCTACAGAGGGAGTTTGTTTCCTTTTGGTGTTTAATTTCTTACAAATGCTCATATATCCTGCATTTCAGGGCTCTCTCAGTTTTCCCGATGTAGAACCCATCACAGGTGTTACACAATGCAATATAAATTATCTTGTTAGTATGGCAATTCCCTTTCCTCAAATGTATAACACTTCCAATTCTGTTATTTAAGGTTACCGAAGGTACCTGGAGGATATAGCCACATTGTGAACAACATCCACAAGATTTAGTATTTCCTCCATCATGGGCCCCATCCATCCTAGTTTTCTCCAAGTTTAACTTGATGTTATTACCAGCCTTCATAGAAAAAATAGGTTTCTCCCCAACTTTCTTGTAAACCTCATTATTCACCTTGAATACACCCCAGTTTTTGTATAAAATCTGTTTAATCTGATTAGACATGGGGTTATGTTGGATTACACATGCCTGATTATAATTTCTGATATTAGAATTCAAAAGGGTCTCCTGTTCTGGTACATCCCCAAATTTATCAATTCCATTCCCAACTTCATCCATAGAGTCCTACCAGCCTTCAGTTCCATGAATAAAGTATTTTCCTGTAAGTTCAAGTTAGAATAAAACCTCCTTTCTTCTGCCCATAAACCATATATTTCCTCCTTAACAACCTTTTATAGGTTCTTACTAGGGGATGTAAAGGCTGATAGGACTCTTAGGATTGGATTATGGCTCCAGACAAAGAGTGTGGTATCGTCCTTTTCAATACCGATGATTACATCAGCATCATGTAAGGGATGTTATTTGAAGAAAATAATTACCTCTAGGTTAAAAAAAATCAAATTAATATAGCTTATCAACGCATAGATGGTTACCTGGAGGAATATTTATTAGAACAAAGAATTTAGTCTGAAACCCATAATTTTCTTGTTAATGCGTATCCTAAAGTGCCTGCTTTTTTGGTATACCTAAAATCCATAAAAGTATTCGTTCCCCACCATTTAGACCTATTGTGACAGCCAGTAGGTCTAAAATGCACAATCTGGCTGTTTTGTGGATAAAATTTGTAGACACACTTTGCAGGGAATACCACATATTCTTAAGGATTCATCGGACTTTTTGGGACAGTTAAAATCAGAGTTTTGGTCTGATGTTATTTTTTTAACTATAGATGTTTAGGATTTATTTACATGTATACCAAGGAGTGAAGGGATGGAACTCTGAAGATATTTTACAGATATGTTCCACCTTAGACCGTGGGCAACTCCAGCTGGTTTGTGAAATTATGGCCCATGTTCTAGATAACAACTTTATATATTTTGAGGGCGAGTACTACCAACAAATCAGGGGAGTTGCCATGGGAGCTGCCTGTGCCCCTTTGTATGCCAACTTGGTCCTGTTAGGCTGGGAATTACAATGGGTCTTTAATAGTAAATTTCGGGCTGACATACTCATGTATCAAAGATTTTTGGATAATATTTTTATTCTATGGAAGGGGAAGGAAGAAGACATTTCCCTTTTTGTGGAATATTTGAATCAAACTACATCATTTTTGAAGTTTACCTATGAGGTAACTAGATCAGAAATTAGCTTTTTGGATGTGAGGATTTCTAAGACCAACCAGGGTTTTAAATCCAATGTATATCGCAAACCGACCTTCTGTAATGCTTACCTACACTATTTGAGTCACCACCCTAGAAATCAGAAAAAAAGCATAGTTAATGGCCAGGCAATTAGGGTGGCTAGAATGACATCAGATAGAGAAGACATAACAAATAGGCTTGAATTTTTGAAGAACATGTTTTTTGAGAGGGGATATACCCCCATATAGTAGAACCCATTATTGAGGAGGTCCTTGGTGAATGGGGGAAGAGATATAAGCCCCTATTGGGTAGTGCAAGTGCTGGGACCGGACCTAAGATGGATGAAGTTGGGAATGGAATTGATAAATCTGGGGATGTACCAATACAGGAGACCCTTTTGAACTCTAATATCAGAAATTATAATCAGGCATGTATTATCCAACATAGTCCCGTGTTTAATCAGATTAAACAGATTTTATACAAAAACTGGGGTATATTCAAGGTGGATAATGAGGTTTACAAGAAAGTTGGGGAGAAACCTATTTTTCTATGAAGGTTGGTAATAACATCAAGTTAAACTTGGAGAAAACTAGGATGGATGGGGCCCATGATGGAGGAAATACTAAATCTTGTGGACGTTGTTCACAATGTGGATATATCCTCCAGGTACCTTCGGTAACCTTAAATAACAGAATTGGAAGTGTTTTACATTTGAGGAAAGAGAATTGCCATACTAACAAGATAGTTTATATTGCATTGTGTAACACCTGTGATGGGTTCTACATCGGGAAAACTGAGAGAGGCCTGAAATGCAGGATACATGAGCATTTGTAAGAAATTAAACACCAAAAGGAAACAAACTCCCTCTGTAGACATAGTCAAGATTGCAGTGGACACACTGGTTTTAAGTTTGCCATTATTGATTCAGTGAGTTCGGATGTGAGGGGGGAGATTGGAAAAATCATTTATGTAAAAGGGAATTAATGTGGCAGCTCAGGTTGGCTGCACATTTTTACCCTGGTTTAAATGATCATATATCCATATTTCCAGTTTTAAAGGAAAGGGCCAATCAAATTAGATGATGTTTACAGCCCCACTTTAAGGCTTGTCTTAGTTTATCAACACTGGCAGATCAACTGTTCTTGAACAGAATGTATTTTATAACAATGTATTATTTTATATAGATAACATTTTTTATTAGATTGATGAAATTATGAATTACGTTAATATACATACAATATGTAAATATTTAAAAAAATGTATAAGAATTTTACTTACATATACATTGTATATATATTTTATGTTTAGAATCAATATTTGTTGCACTTGGCACTTTAAATGTTTAAAGCCTGACTAATTAGTTAATTGATTGGTTTGCAGTTATTGGTGGGAGAGTATTTAAATGTGGAGCATATTCTTGGTCAGTTGTTCTGATGAAGTCATTTTATTGTGATGAAAGCGCTTAACATGAATTACTTTTGATGATTTTATTTATTTTATTAAAAAGCAGTATCTATGGTTCCTTTGGTGCTTTACTTTTTGGTTTAAAAATATACATCAGTCAGAACTGGGTGGACAGGAGTCCGTGTTCAAATATGTTCTAGCACATAAGTTGAATCTAATCAACTTTAACACTGACATATTTCTAACAATACTGGAAGGCCCTCCTCGATATAGTTTTATTGTAAGTTAGGCAGAACGCTATTTTTTCTTTGCATTTCAGTTGACTGTGTAATTTTTTTATTTCCCATGTGACAGGTGCTATTGTATTTCATATAGGTTCTTAGGTTCATAGGTGTGTACTAGGCTAGTGGCCCTGGCGCCTTTACAAGCCTAGCCCATAGGATTAACCTGGCATCGTGCCACCCGACCTTATTTCCTAGTGCCTCTGGTGGGATCCTTGGGGTGAATTTTCTATTTCCCATCCACTCATCAAGATTTCTTTTGAAGAGGGCCAGTGAGGTGCTCTGCCTGATATGTATGGGAAGTCTATTCCATAGCACGGCAGTCTCTAGGATGTTCATCGTGTTTCACTGTTGCAATCATTACTCTTGGGTTATCCTGCTGGCAGGCTACCCGCAGTCGGCCTGAATTCCAAAGTCCTGGTCTGGTGTCGGTTGCTGTCGCCTCTTCCCTGACGTCAGTGCGCCAGGGGTATAAAAGATGCAGCCGACACCATTTTCTTCAGTCTTTCTTGCCGCGCAGTGCCCAAAGCAGAAGCAGTTCGCAAGTGCCGGTCGGCCAACTCCTGAGATTTTCATGTTCGAATTTCAGATCCGAAGTCTTCATTTAAAGCTAAGTACCCCATTGGGGAAACTTTTTCCTTGCTCCAGACTGATGTCAGAAAAAGTTAATAATTGTATTTCTTGTGGGAAGCAAATACCTCAATAGGACTTCCATTCTTATTGTATTCCTTGCCTAGGCCCTGATCACGATGTAACTAATTGCAGATTTTGTGCTCGATTTAACCAACGCACTATTAAGCATCGGTACGATTTTGCATTTCATTACTTTGGCCGAAGATTTAATTACACGATGTCATCGGATAGCCATCCGACTACTGCAGTTCACAAGAAACGCAAGAAAAAGGAAAAGGACAGGCATCCGATGTCCAAAACTGACTACGAGGCTTCTTCTAAGCCAGTTACCGGTTCGCCGGTTCTCAGTGAGGCGCTTTCGCAGCCCCTGGAGCCCGCTACCTCAAGGCCGCAGGCGGCTTCTGACTCCCACGTGGAGCAGACTAGGTCTCTGGGAACTCAAGGTATTGGACACTTGGAAAATATTCCCTCAGATTGGTCCAGAGCCGCTGAGCAGGCATTGGCTTCTGAGGGTGTTTTCAGACCTACACAGTTATATATAAAACCGACTACAGCTTCAAAGGCAAAGACTAAAGCAGCACTAAAGACAAAGAAACAAGTGCAGCAAGCCCATGGACAGGCCTCCATGCCTAAAACACAGATGCTCAAAATGGCCGAAGACCTAATTACTTTGATCAGGGGTTCCCATCCCCCTCCTGAGAAGAGGCCTAGGCAAGAGACTGAATATGAATCTTCAGATCAGGTTTCCATTTCCTCTGACCCCTCTTCTGACCAAGAATACTCTCTTCCTCCCTATGAGGATTCCGATGCTGAAGAATCTATCCCTTCATCCCCCCCCCCCCCCGAGGATTATTCTTTTGGGGAAACCCTGTATACCATGAGGGAGCACTTCCACTGGGAGAGCCAAGACTACTCAGAATCTAAGAAAAGGCTTAGAGATTTTCTTTTACTACCTCAGCACAGGCCTCTTGCTATCTCTCCTGTTTTAGACATTGTAGATGATGTATTTTCAGAGTCCGGCCTATCCTCTGACTCTTTACCCCCTGCACCTGTTAAGCCAGACAGATACTACAGGGTTCCAGGTTCATAGGTTCATACTAGGCTATCTGCCCTGATGCATTTATAAGCCTAGCCCGAGTGAGTTTGGCTTTCGTCACCCTTCGATTCGAGTTTACCGAACCCTTACTAAGGTTAGTTTACCGTGCCTCTGTCTAGTAGTGACACTGAAGTAATCCCCGGGGTAAACCTACGATCCCCCATCCACTCATCAAGATTCTTCTTGAAGAGAGTCAGTGAGGGGCTCTGTCTAACATGGACTGGGATTTTATTCCAGAGCAAGGGAAGCCTCTGGGTTATGAATCTGTCCCTCCAACATGTTCTGTTTATTTCCGTGCTGAGGTTTCAGATCCCTCGAGCATGTAGCTCTAAGGGATTTGGATTTTCTGAGATGGAGCAAGTTCATTAATTCTGGGTTGGACATAGAGGCGACCTATGCCTGACATATAAGGCTAAGTAGGCAGTACGCAACTGAATAGAGTTGGAGTTCTTTTAACCGAGCCGCGTATGGCATCTGTTTGAGTCCTTTGACTCTTTTTGTGAGGTACTTTTGGGGTCTTTCTAGTTGCTGCAGGTGTCGGTTAAGATGCATCCCAAAAGGGGCATTGTATTCTATTATGGACCTAATTAGGGCCGCATAAAGTGGCACTATGACCTCCTTCGATCTAATGTGAATCCTTTCATGATAAGGTGGGCTATGTAGAAAGTTTTTCTAACCACTTTGGCAATGTGGTTGTCAAAGGAGAGATTACTATCAGCTTGGGTCCCCAGATCCCTAATTACTTCCTCCGTGCTTAGTGGGTTTCCACCTATGTGATAATTTAATTTGAGGGTACTTTGTTTTTGCCAAAGGGTATGACTATACACTTTTTGGCATTTAGCTTTAGACCGTGGCTCTGACACCAGTTATTCGTCTCTGTGAGACCTTTTTGAAGGATGCTCGTGTCAGCTGGAGAGTCAATTATGGCTCCCAGTTTGCAGTCATCTGCGAACTTGGTCAGCCACTGTCCACCCGTGCTGGCCTGCACCTCGGAGAAGTATATACCGAATAAGAGAGGTCCCAGGACTGAGCCCTGTGGTACACCACTTGTGACCGGTTTTGAGTCAGACATGGCTCCAGCAATTCTGACTCTCTGGGTTCTGTCTTTGAGCCAGTTTGCAAACCATCTTGTGACATAGGGGTTTATATTTAAGCTGGATAGCTTATCTATGATGCCCGAGTGGGGTATTGTGTCAAATGCCTTCACGAGGTCCAGATAGGCTGTGTGGACTACCTTCCCTTCATCTATGGCCTTGGTGACTGTTTCGAAGAAGGCGACCAGGTTCAAGAGGCAGGATCTGCCCTTGACAAAGCCGAATTGGGTAGGATCTAGTGTCTGTAGGTCCCCAATATCATTGTTTGAGTTCAATGATGATCCTTTCCATAGCCTTGCAGACTAGGCTAGTCAGGCTTATGGGGCGGTAGTTTCCAGGGTCCGTCAAGGCACCACCTTTGTGGAGAGGGACCACTGTTGCTGTATGCCATTCATTTGGTACATATCCTGTAGTAAGGCTGAGATTGTACAACATTTTTACATGAGGGTTTAGTTCTTCTTGGAGTTCATGTAGTACGCAACCCGGGACACCGTCTGGTCCCATTGAAGCGGTGTTTTTTGCTTTGGGAGAGGGTGGCTTTCACCTGAGCATCTGAGATGCTAGGGGGCAACACTCTGCCGGGATAGATATTTGCTCTTTAAGGGGGTGGGGGGGTTTTGCACTAAACCTGTCTGCCAGGATGTTGGCAATGTCTATAGGTTTTGTGAATTTTGTGTCATTTAGAATTAACTCTGAGCATATCTGGGAGTTGCACCCCAGGTTCCTAACATAGCTGAAAAAAGCCTTGTGATTGTCCTTAGTGTCCTTCGCAGTTTTTTTCTCAAAGCTTGCCTTGGATGATTTTATGAGGGATCGTAATTTTTTGCTAGTACTGATCAGAGATGCCTTCCCTTTTAGGGATTTTGCTCTATCATGTAGTAGCTTCTTTCTTCTGTTGTACAGCTTGTTTATGGCTGGGGTCCACCAGACTGGACGCCTGCCTTTGGATGATTGGGTCTTGGTTTTGTTAGGGATAGCATGATCCATGCATTCCTGGAGGTGTCCATAGAATGCGTTTATATAGGATTCAGCTGTTTGGGCCGTAGCTTCCTCTGTCCCGGTGGCCTTGGAGGATCCCACCTCTGTTTTGAGAAGTGTGAAGTTCGCTTTTGAGAAGTTTTTCACTGTGGTTTTCTGTGCTGGGGGTGGGGAGGGGTTTTGGATATCTAGCAAGATTAATTTATGGTCCGATCTTACCAATGAGGGGTTTACTTCTGGTATGGAGCACAGAGTCCCCATGTTGGTAATGATCAGGTCGAGTATGTTATCCCCTCTTGTGGGGGGTGGTGACTAATTGTTCCATGGCGTTTGAGTTTATAAATTCCAGGAATCTTTGGGCTAGGGTGTTGGGGCTTGAGTAATGCTCCCAGTCTATGTTTGGGTAGTTGAAATCTCCCAATATGATGGTGTTTGGAAAGATCTTCATGTTCTCCAGTGTTTTCAGGAAGGCCGAGTGGGATTCCTGATTTTGAGAGGGTGGTCTGTAGCATGCTATAAACTGGAAAGCAGTTTTGCCCACTGTTAGTTGCACATGGATGGTCTCCGATGCTTCGTGCAACACCACTAACCTGGAGGTGTGGGTATCCTTGATAAAAATGGATACTCCCCCTCCTTTTGTGGTTCGGTCCGAGTTTTGGGGCCGAAAGCATGGTATGAGGTATAACCTGGTAGTGCTGGTGTGTTCTCTGGAGCCTTGAACCAGGTTTCTGTCACTGCACATATGTCGATGTTCTCCATACTGAGGAGAGCTTCGAGTGCATGCATCTTGAGGTTAAGACCTCTGGTGTTTAGCAGCATTACCCTTAGTTTTTTGTTTAATGTGTTGTTTATGGAGGTGGATTTGTCTTTTGAGCCTTGCCTAAAAAAGGCACTATGGGGGTGGCAAGAGACTTTGCCAATATCTGAAGGCCCAGGAGTGACAGGTGCAAGCCGTCCCTAGTGAAGCAGCGTGGCTTGTCAAGCATGTCATCCCAGGCTGACAGACACTGGATCCCCTTTGAATGACACCAAAATTTTAGCCAATTGTTGAAATCGATCATTTTGTCTTTGTACTGCGGCATCATTCTAGGTGAGGGTAATATGCTACTAAAGGACAGGGTCATACCGGCCTGGGCTACGTGATCAGAGAGCTCCTCTATGTCTCTTTTCATGTAGTCGAGGGAGAGGTACGTCTCAGGTCATTCACACCAGCATGTACTATGACTGAGTCATATTTGTACTTACTTTGGAGTGACCAGAGTGCTTGCGTTATGTGGCGGATCCTAGCGCCCGACAGGCAGCTCACTGTGACCCTCTCTTTGTTCAGCCTGGTGAGCGGGACATCAGTGTGTCTGACTATAGAATCACCTATTACGAGTGTATTAGGTGTGTTGTTCAGCCTTAAGGGCTGTGACTGCTTGGCACACTGACTTTGTGAAATATGTGTTGCACATGATTTGTTTTGTGGTAGCGTTTGCTTGGATGTCTGCTTTGGAGGTCTCTGCTGCTTAGGCAGATTTTTATTTAGAGCCTCCGAGTATGTTTTTGTGTATTTGTGTTTGGTTTGCTGATGTTGTAGGACTATGTGAGACTGGATTTGTGGTGTGTGAGGTTACCTTCTCCTCCTGACTGGTTACACCAGTTCTGAGTTGAGAGAGTTCAGCCTCCAGTTTGGCTATATAGTTGCATCTCTCACATATATTTGATCCTGTTTGGAGGAGGAGAGGGTTGGCCATGTACATGAGGCAGTTGTAACATTGCCTCAAGATTCCCAGATTCACCAGCTGGACTGGAGAAGATACCATTAACTGACCTTTGGACATGCTAGAGTAATATAGGGAACTCTTGTTCTGAATTAAAAAGGACCAATGGGGACGAGATGACCGTAGAGAGTCTGTGAGGATGTAGTGCTTTTTAGATTATTAGTGCTAAGATTGTAAAATTGCCTTTTTTTTTCTTTTTTGCAAGTGCTGGGTCTTAGCTAGAGTATAGGGTGTTCAATTTGAGAGAATAGAGCAGTTCTAAGGGAAAAAGTGAAGAGCAGACTTTGTGGAGCCAGGAATAGTTTAAACCCAATTAACCGCCGCTGCCTGATGCTCCGCTATGCGCAAAGCCGCGTTTAGGCGGGTTCTTTATGCAGGGAACTTCAAAGAGCTAGAAATGGCCTAAAACAGCCAATTACTACAGATTCTAGTGCTGAGGTCACTCCTTCAGGGATAGATAGGCTGTTCAAGGCTCTCCACTCCCACTGGTGTGCAATGAAACTTCCTTTTGTCCATGTAAGGAAATGGGCAACACAGGAACTATCCAAGAGTCCCGAATACAGCAAAGCCTGTATAGGGACTATTCTAGTCAAGGAAAGGCGGGAAACAAGGATTTTTTTGTTTTTCTTTTTTTTCATCAGGAAAACAGCAGATAAATCACAGTAAACTTTATGCACAGGCTAGCGCACTTGAGTGGGCAGCCTCGACAGTAAAAATACAACAAACAAACTTCTTAGCAAGTGCAGGTAATAAGAACACAAAAAAAACAAGCTTAGAACAGTTGTATCAGCAGTGAAGCTCGCTTTTCAGCGAAAAAAGAAGGTCGCACAGGTAGATACAGAAAAAATATACTTAAATCTGGATAGCAGTCACTCTTTTCGTTTCTCTGCTGCTAGCACCACTCTGCAGGACCACGAGGAGCTGTAGCTGAGTAGGATAAGCGAAAAAACGCTCTTAGCCGAGTTTTTTATGCAGGGAACTTCAAAGAGCTAGAAATGGCCCAAAACGGCCAATTACTACAGATTCTAGTGCTGAGGTCACTCCTTCAGGGACAGATAGGCTGTTCAAGGCTCCCCACTCCCACTGGTGAGCAATGAAACTTCCTTTTGTCCAAGTAAGGAAATGGGCAACACAGGAACTATCCAAGTTTCCCAAATACAGCAAAGCCTGTATAGGGACTGTTCTAGTCAAGGAAAGGCGGGAAACAAGGATTTTTTTGTTTTTTGTTTCACATAAATTTCTTTATAAAAACCCTGCTGCTGACCCAGAAACTATTTCTCAGGGTCCCAAAGGGGTCAAGCCTTCCACTGCAAAAAACCATATCCCCTCTGATAGGGATTCAAGGGCACTGGACAGATGGGGGAAAATGGTTTACACTTCTGCTACCTTGGCTGTGAGGGCTTTAAATTGTCAATTTCATATGCTTAAATATCAGCAATACTTATTGTCACTGCTTAAACAGAAAATGTTAATAAATTCTGAATGTGCAGAAAACAAGGAAATGCAGGATTTATTGCATGCAACTGAACAAGTGGGAAAGCATACTTTGAAATGTGGTTCTGAATCTCTGGAGGCCTCTTGCAGGGCTGCTGTTACGGGTTCTGTCATTAGGCGACATGCTTGGTTAAATTAACAGAATCTGCCTGATCATGTTAAAGCAAAATTACTAGATGCTCCATTACAGCATGATACTTTGTTTGGTGTTAAAGCAGAAGAGGTGTTGAAGAAAATGAAGGACAAAGCGAAATCTATGCAGACAGTTAAGGATTTCTTACAGGTGCAGCCACCCAGATTTAGCAGGAACTGGCCTACAAATAATTGGTCCTTTCCAGTGTCAGACAGGCCACAAAGAGCTAGATACAGATGCTGCAGAAGCAGATCCCAGCCCCAAGGCTCATACAGGCCTGAACAATGGGGTGCTTCTACCTCCAAAAGCGGAGAAGACAAATCACAGCCATACAGGAAACAGTCCCAATGACTTTCCTCTGGCAGAACCAAGCACTTATCTTTTGGCAGCCCCCTTAGGGGGAAAACTAGCACTTTTTGCACAAAATTGGCACATGATCACCCAGGACAAATGGGTCTTAAACATAGTGTCTCAGGGCTACAGGTTCCACTTTCACACCCTGCCAAGGGCAAAAGGTATGCCAGACCTGCCACACAATCAGTGGGCAGAGGCGCAAAAGCAAGTTTCATCCCTCATGGACATGAGGGCCATTCAGCGAGTACCACAGCAAGAGCAGGGACAAGGATTTTACTCGAGACTTTTCTTGGTACCCAGAAAGGACAAAGCCTGGAGACCAATACCGGACCTGTCTATTCTAAACACATTTCTGGACGTTCCAAAATTCAAAATGTTGACTCTGCAGTAGCTACTGCCCATGCTGGGCAAGAAGGCTTGGCTTGTAACTTTGGACCTAAAAGAGGCATACGTGCATGTCCCAATCAGGCAATCTTGCAGAAGATACCTCAGATTCATAGCTGGCTCAATGCACTACCAATTCTCTGCGCTGCCCTTTGGCTTATCTACTGCGCCTAGGGTCTTCACAAAATGCCTCGCACCAGTAAATTGCATTTTGCAGACAGAGGAATTCAAATATATCCTTACTTGGACGACTGCCTTAGTCAAGCAGAGAACAAGGACATTCTACTAAAGCATCTGGCGTTTGTAAAAAGATTACTAATTTGCCTAGGGTACACAGTAAATGAAAATAAATCAAAACTAGTACCCTCTCAGGAGATAATATTCCTGGGTGCAAGCTTAAATACAACTGCCCAGATAGCTTATCTCACGCCAGACAAACAAAGGCAACTGACTTCTTACTTCAAAATGTTGGCAACAAAGACCCAGTTATCTGCAAGAAAAATTCTGCAGGCTTTGGGCTTCATGGCATCCTGCATTCTGCTAATTCCATATGCCAGACTGCATATGAGGAAACTACAGTGGTATCTAAAACGTGTTTGGTCTCAACATTGCCACAGCATGGAAACATTAATTACCCTCATTCCCTGCCTGCAACAGGAGTTTCGATGGTGGGCACAGGCCTGTCACCACAACAAGGGACAGCCATTCACTTTACCCACAGCCAGGCAGACACCAACAACAGATGCATCAGATTATGCCTGGGGGGCCCACATGGCAGGAAAATGTATTCAGGGCACATGGCCCGCAAGCCGGATGCATTTTCATATCAATCAAAAAGAGATGCTAGCTGTTCAGAATGCCCTGACAGCTTTCAAGGATCTACTTCATCCAGGACAACTACTGATAAAGACGGACAATACTACAGTCATGTGGTACATAAACAAGCAAGGAGGCACACATTCCTACCCCCTCTGCAGACAAGCCATGACTTTGTGGGACACAGCATTGACTTATCAAGTTCACCTGCAAGCACAATTCCTGCCAGGCAAAATAAATATTCTGGCAGACGAACTAAGCAGAAACCTCATGGATCCCCACGAGTGGAAACTGGATCCACAAGTCTTCAGCATGATAACAAGGAACTGGGGATGCCCAGACATAGATCTATTTGCCTCCCCTCACAACTGCCAACTACAGAGATTCTGCACAAGGACTTATCACAAGAAAGCATGGAAAGTGGATGCCCTATCATTCAGCTGGAAAACCCTTACAGTATATGCCTTTCCTCCACTGCCTCTCCTCCCCAAGGTACTCCTAAAGGTCAGACAAGAGAAGCCAAAAATGATACTGATTGCCCCAGACTGGCCACACCAGCACTAGTACCCAATCCTAAAGAACTTGTCTCAAGGTCCAGCCTGGACATTGCCTCAGATTTCTCACATACTGACCCAGCAAAACAATCAGATCCTGCACAGCCAACTCAGGATCTTAAATCTGGCAGCATGGCGGATAATGTTAGCCATTCACAACACTCCTCTCTCCAAAGCTGTCATGGATGTTATTTTGGAGGCCAGGAGGCTCAGTACCAGAAAATCCTATGCAGAAAAATGGAAGAGATTTTGTGCTTGGAACCAGGCACAAGGAATTGACACGTTTGTACCAAATATTCCTCAGATTTTACAATACTTAACTGAGATGCTGGACAAAGGCCTATCCTTTTCATCAATTAAGATTCATGCCTCTGCCATTTCAGCCCATTACAATACGGAACCACCTATCTTTTTTTCATCCTTTAATAAGGCAGTACCTCAGAGAAGCCAAAAACATAAGACCTCCAAGGAGAGCACCAATACCTGCATGGAACCTCAATTATGTCTTGGAAAAACTCACACTGTCTCCTTTTGAGCCAGCCTCAACAGCTGATATAAAATTTTTATCCTGGAAAACAGCTCTGCTCCTAGCGATAACCTCTGCAAGATGAGTCTCGGAGTTACAAGGCACTCATGGGTGTGGAACCTTTTATCATTTTCCATCCAGGCAGGGTTTCTCTGAGGATGAACCCGACATTTATGCCTAAGGTGGTGTCCAGTGTGTCCCTTAACCAAATCATTCACTTGCCTACCTTTTATCCAAATCCACAGAACAAGGGTGAGAGACTTCTGCATTCTTTGGACACACAAAGACAGCTACGCTTCTTGGACAGAACTAAAGCTTTCAGAAAGACTGAGCAAGTTTTAGTAGCATATGCTGCAGGATCACAAGGAAAAGTGATCTCAAAACAGACCATTTCAAAATGGATAGGCCATTGCATTTGTTTCTGTTACAGCATGGCAAATCAGTGCCTAAGGGCATTAGGCCACATTCAACCAGAGCAGCAGCCACTTCAGCAGCCTTCCTCAGAGGAGTACCAACCAAAGACATCTTTGAGGCTGCAACTTGGAGTTCAGTGTACACTTTAACAAAGCACTAGCACTTACCTCTCTTCTCTAAATCCAGAGCAGGTTTTGCCACTGCAGTTCTGCAGGGCCTCATAGCCTCTCCTAATCCTATTTAGCCCAGCCCCTCATCCTCAGCTTTGGGATTCAACCCAAGAGTAATGACTGCAACAGTGAAACATGATGAACATAGTACAGTTGTGTACCTACCATAAATGTAGATGTTGGAGCGTATTCACTGTTGCAGTCCAGGTTACCCTCCCACCATCCCCCTTTCTTTTGCTGGGTCTTATTTGTACTTCTCTGTTCTATACAACCTATGTGGTGTATTTGCTTGTAGATGAAGGAAATGTTTACTTTAGTGCATACATGTTTATCGGCATACTTTATTTAGCCTACCCTTTTGGGGGCACCTGACATCTGGGGCAAGAAAAACTGAAGAAAAGGGCGTTGGCTGCATCTTTTATACCCCTGGCACACTGATGTCAGGGAAGAGGCGACAGCAACCGACACCGGACCAGGACTTTGGAATTCAGGCCGACTGCGGGTAGCCTGCCAGCAGGATAACCCAAGAGTAATGACTGCAACAGTGAATACACTCTAACATCTACATTTATGGTAGGTACACAACTGTACTTTATGAACCTGTCCCTCCAGCATGTTTTGTTGATTGTAGTAATGAGGCTGATGTCTCTTGAGCATGTGGTACGGAGGGATTGCGATTTCTTTAGATGTAGCATTTATAACTGAGCTGAGTCAGACATGGCTTTGTAAGTCAAGCAGAGATCGCTTCTAAGCAAGCGATATGAGAGAGTAGTCAAATTTTTTTTGAGTCTGTCCATATAGGACAAGTGTTTAAGACCCAGGATCCTCTTTGTGAGGTACTTTTGCAGTATCTCCAGTTGTTGCAGATGTCTAGTGAGGTACATGCCAAATGGGGCATTGTACTTTATGATTGGCCTAATGAGGGAAGAGTAGAGGAAGACAATGATCTCTTTTCTTCCTGGATGCAAAACCCTTAGTAATGAGATGTGCCACATAGGAATTTCTGACCACAGTGACAATGTAGTGGTCCAAAGAGAGGTTGCTGTCAGCCTGTGTTCCTAGATCTCAGCGCCTTCATTGTTCAGTGGACCGCCATCGATTTGCTAATTCAAGGGAACTGTTTTTTTCCAAAGGGAAAGATGACTTTTTGGCATTGAGCTTAAGGCCATAGTTCTGACACCAGTCATTGGTCTCACAGAGGCCTTTCTGTAGGATGTCAACATCACTTGGGGAGTTAATAGCTCCCAACTTGCAGTAGTCTGCGAACTTTGTCAGCCAGAGTCCCTTCATGTTGGCCTGGACTTCAGAGAAGTAGATACCAAACAGGAGAGGACCCAGGACCGAACCCTGTGGGACTCCAGTCCACTCATGACTGGTTGACAGTCTGACTTGGAGTCAGCTACTTTCACACTGTGGGTTCCATCTGTGAGCTAGTTTGCAACCCACCTAGTGATATAGGGGTTGATGCCTAGCTTAGTGAGTTTTCCTATGATTCCTCAGTGGGGAATGGTATCAAAGGCCGCTTGGCCAGATCAAGGTAGGCTGTATGAACCACCTTGCCTTCATCCACAGCTCTGGTGACTGACTCAAATAAGTCAACCAAGTTGAGCAGGCATGATCTACCCTTTGAAAAAACAAACTGTGTAGGATCCAGATTTTAGAGATTCTCTATATCTTTATTTATTAGGTCCATGGTGATGCATTCCATAACTTTGCATATCAGACTCGTCAGGCTAATGGGGTGATGGTTCCTGGGGTCTGTAGTTGCTTCTCCCTTGTGGAGAGGGACGACTGTAGCAGTGTGCCATTCGGTAGGGACAAAGCCTGAGGTGAGGCTGTGATTGAACAGGGCACACAGGTGAGCTGCCAGTTCACTCTGTAGTTCATGTAGAACACAGCTGGGGATATTGTCAGGTCCTATAGAAGCTGTATTCTTGGCCTTGGACACTGCTGTTCAAATCTGTGCAGCAGTAATACTGAGTGCCTGGCAATCTGTGATTGGGGGGGGGGGTAAAGTTGGCACTGAGTCTGTCTGCCAGTATATTGGTAATATCTGTTGACTTGGTATAGGAGGTACCATTCTGCAGTAGCTCAGAGCAAATGTGGGTATTGCCGTGGAAATTCTTTACATAACTATAGAAAGCCTTGTGGTTGTCTTTACTATCTGCTGCAATTCTGTTTTCATAGCTAGCTTTAGAGGATTTGATAAGGGATCTCAACCTTTTGTTGAGGTTGATAAGGGAGGTTTTTTTTTTCAGTTTTGGGACTTCACCTTATTTCACATCAGTTTCCTCCTCCTGTTGTAGAGTTTGTTTATGGCAGGGGACCACCAGATTGGCTTCCCTTTTTTTTTTTTTTTTTGAGGAGGGCATCTTGGTTCTGTTGTGTATGGCAAGATCCATGCATTTGTGTATGTGTTCTTACAGTCCACCGGTGAATGATTCGGCAGTCATGCAACTGTTTTCCATTTGCACGGGTGCTGTGAAGTTAGCCACCTCTGTTTTTAAGAGCCCAAAGTTAGCTTTGGAGAAGCTTTTTATGGTGGTTACCTTTGTGGGATGGGTGGGATGTGGATTTCCAAAGTGATTAGTTTGTGGTCAGATATAACCAGGGAGGAGTTGACTATTGGTGTTTAGCAATGATTGCCCATGTTAGTAATTACCATGTCAAGGATGTTGCTTACCTCTAGTGGGGGTAAGAATGAGCTGGTCCAGGGCATTGGAATTGATGAATTCTAGAAAGCGCTGGGCAAGTGTATTGGTACACTAGTTAATGGAGGGGTAGTTGTTAATGGAGGGATAGTTGAAGTCACCCAGTATGAGAGTGTTAGTTGGACCCCAGTATTTTCCAGGGTGCTTAGGAACATGGAGTGCGAGTCTTGGGACATGGTTGGGGACATATACCAGGCTAAAACCTGAATCGCCGTCTTACCCAGTGTTAGCTGTATCTGAAGTATCTCAGATACGTTATGTTGGGCTACCAGTATGGAGGTGTACCCATCCTTTATGAATATGGAAACACCACCAACTTTGGAGCTTCGGTCCAAGTTCTGGGGCCGAAAGGTGTGGAATGAGTTGCAGCCTGGTAGTGCAGGGGTGTTTTTCTGCTGGCTTGAAACAGGTCTCTGTTACAGCACAAATGTCTGTGTTCATGTTAAGGAGTGCTTTGATGAGTGCATTTTGAGATTTAGACTTCTAGCATTGAGCAGCATGACCCTCAGATTGAATTTGTTTGTAGCTGTTATGGTGGTAATTTGGTCTATTGGAACGCCACCTAAAAAAGGCACTATAGGGGTGGCAAGAGCCTTGGCCAGTATCCGGAAGCCCAGGAGTGATAGATGCAGGCCATCTCTTGCAAAGCATTGAGGTCTGTCAATCATGTCATCCCAGGCAGACAGATACTGGATCCCCTTGGAATGACACCAGAAACTTAGCCAGTTGTTGAAATCAGTCATTTTCTGCTTGTACTGTGGCATCATTCTGGGTGATGGTAGGATGCTACTCAGAGCTAGGGTCATACCCGCCTGGGCTACATAATCCGAGAGCTCCTCCATGTCTCTCTTCATGTAGTCCAGGGATGTACATCTTAGGTCATTCACACCCACATATACAATGACGGGCATATTTGTACCTGTTGTTGAGGGACCCGAATGTGTGCATTATGTGGCGTATCCTGGCACCTGACAGTTATTCAACCTGAGTGGGACATCGGACATCAGTGTGCCTCACTATCGAGTCACCTATGACAAGTGTGTTGGGCATGCTGTTTTATCTCGGGGGCTTTGGTAGAGTGGCACACTGTTTATGAGACTTGTGTGTCTTGTGATCAGTCTTGTGTTGTGGTAGTGTGCGTTTCTGCCTTGGAGATCTCTGCTGTTTGGGTAGATTTTTATTGAGAGCCTCAAAAAGGTGGGTGTGTGGTTTGTGTTTTTATGTGAAGACCATGCTGGTGTGTTCTGGAGGGCTGCGTGTTCCATGTGGTGTGGTGCAAGTGTTGACCTTCTCCTCTTGACCAGGTATTCCGGTCTTGGCTGGAGAGTGCGTGGCTTCCAGTTTGGATATGTAAGTGCATCTCTTGCAAGTCTGAGTGTTGGGAGGTAAGAGGGCAGGGTTGTCAGTGTACATGAGGCAGTTGCTACATTGCCTCAGGATGCCCAAGTTCACCAGGTGAATTGGAGAAAGTACAGGGAAGTGATCTTTAGACATTCCTGGAGGGATGTGCATTAATAATGAATACTGGAGCTGTTTCCTTGTAGAACAGCTAGTGCTGGTAGCACTTGTGTGCTACAACAACTGCTACAAAAAGTCTGGTAGAATGCTAAACTAATAAGCTAGTAAAACTTTGGGAGAGGAGAGAACTAGCAGATCTAAGAGAAAAATTTAAGAGCAGACTTTGGCACCGCTCAGAAGCTTACAACAGTCCTGGATACAGCAAATCTGTACCTGGACTAGACTAGTTACAGGAAAGGCGGGAAACTAGCACAAACGCAGGCCTTTAAACCAGAAAGTTGAAAGAGATGGAAAAACTGCCCAAACGGCCAATAAACTACGATTTCTGAGCCAGAAACCACTCCTCTTGTGGTAGATAGGCTAAATAGTGCTTACCACTCCCACTGATAAGCTAGAAGGCTTCCCTCCAACACAAAGGCTTGGGGGGCTGAGAAGCTTGCCAACAGTCCTGGATACTGCAAATCTGTCTGGACTAGACTAGTTACAGGAAAGATGGGAAACAAAACAAAACAAGCACAAACAAGCATTCAGACAGCAGCTGCTACTGTGAGCTTTACAGCACTTTGCAGTCTGAAGATGTAAAATTAGGGGTGGAAACCCAACAGTGAAAAAATACTTGACTTGTGTTTATCTTGTTTCACTACAGATTGAGAAATTCCTTTTTGAAATAATGCTGAATACGATTAGGGAAAACAGTGTTGGCACCTTCCCAATTTGTGGAAGGGAAATAAATGGAAATGAAAAAATGGAATCACACTGAAGGATTTCAAAGCATTTAAACATTATGCAATGTTAATGGCTAAGAATTCACAGTAAGGTTAACTGCACCACAGGGTGGAGTTTTCAGACCTTCTGCCATAATCACATTTTCTTCTTTTTGATGACCTATACAAAATTTACGAAGGACAAAAAAAAAATAGAGGAGGATCTCCAATGGCTATACTTATTCACTCAACTGCAAAGTAAGAGGCACAAATCAAGTGAGTGGTGTGCAACCCTACGCTGATCTGAGAATTCAGGTCTTTGCTGACAATTTTATTTAACAGAAGGCACCCCAGCAGAGAATTGAACCAGAAAACCTCTTGCTGTGAGGCCACAATGCAACCACTGCACCACTGCGCTGTGAGATCTGAGATACTTTGTCTCCATATGTCCCTTATTTACCTCAGACTCTGTTGGGCAGAGGTCATATATGCCTGAAATATGGCATGTAGGGAGGGCTTTGGTATACTGGCCAGATGAATGGTTATCCTTGGCAGAATATCCCTCAGGTTATCACTACTGTCAGTGGTCATTGAAGGACATTTCTCGAGTAAGGTTATCCAAACCACAGTATGGAGTTTTCCTTCAACAAAACATCTGCATACAAAATGCAAGCTGTAGTTGCGTAGGTCACAGGCTTATTTTCTCGAGTACCTCAATGTGGCTGTTTATATATAGTGTATATAGGTTATTATGTTTTGCTCTTATGTTTTGACCAAGTTTTGTTGTACTTTTACTGTGAATTTTGCTGTGGTTCAAGCTTGTATTAACAAATATTAAGAAAGTTACTACCGTAGTATATGTATTAGTTCTTTGTGTGTATGTATGCTTTAAAAGACAATAAAGAAATATTCAGGGGGGAAAAAAAAGAAATCAATCAGTCTTGGAAAAGCTGCAACCTGGTCTTCAGCCCATTACTTATCAAAACATTGTAATGTAAGGGTTGCATCCAGGACCAGATCAGGGTTTTCTTCTGCACTACTCCACAATCTGTTTTCTTAATGAGCACAGTCTGAATCAGCCACCCTCTGGTGCAGTATTCGATGAATCATCCCATTGATAAAAACTGTAGTAATGGATATAGTACAGTTGTGTTGAAGCTTATCATAATTGTAGATGTACAAGTACATTCACTGTTACAGCCTAGGTTTGTCTTCACCTTAACCTATCTCACCTTCTTGGACATCCTTGAGCTAAAGTGGGTGCCCTACACTACTTGCCCCCACCATCTCTGTCATCTCCCTGATGTGCCCTCTTCCTCCTTGAATTTGCATAATTCCCATCAAAGAAGTTTGTGGCCTTGGTGGTGGTCATTCTGTTAAAGGGGCACCCTCCTTTTTTTATTTTGTTTGCACAGTGATGCTCTGGCACTGGAGGCAGGCATTTTGCCCAATCAGGACAAGAAATTTCTAAAGATGGTATAGAACTAACATCCTAATGTCTGAGTGGAATGAAGTTGGCCAGGGCTATTGGGAGGTGATAAAACCTGAGGGTAAAGCTAGATGTAAGCTACCTTCAAGCTGGTCTATGAAGACTTGTTCTTGTAGGATGAAACCCATTTCCTTCGTAACATAGTCCCTTAGATTTTACTCAGTGATGCATTCTTTTCTTAGTCTGTTCCATATCGGCTTACACTTAAATAGCAAGCATCCATCTTACCCTAAGCATTCACTTCCAGCTTCAGTTTTCAGTATGTTTTTTTTTTTTTTTAGGGTCAAACAGGTAATTATTTGAGTGGCTTGTTTACTGCATTATTTTCTACCATCAGAAGGTTAATCAGTTGTAGTCAGTGCAGTGACAGAGCATCCCACTCAGAGTGGTGGAGGATTCTCTGATGCTTGTTTCTAAACTATATCTACAGTAGGCAGCATTCTAAAAGTGGTGTCTTGATAATTGTACACTAGCTGTTTGATGAAAGATTTCCTTTACCTAAATTGAAGTCTGGACATTCATTCCAGGAGTTGTCTATCTTCAGAAAGAGCAGTTCTTAAGGATACTTTGCTGTGAAATTCTGTCTTCCAGCCCCGTTTGGGTTTATTTTATGAAATTGTTATTTGATTTTACAGAAGTATTCCACCCATTGTCAGTAGTGTGTCAAAGCCAGATATTAACTGGTATGTCACAGTTCACCAATTCAGTTGATCTTTGAGCGGGCCATTTACAATAAGAGCATAAGCCCTGCCTCCTCCACCTTGGATTAGAATGCTTTACCTAATGGAGTGATGGCAGTAGGACCTTTTTTGTAATTAAGCCTTTATGTTTATACTTGCATACTCTTGTCACTTTTTATTGGTGAAACCTGTTTTGAGCTGAGCTTAGAATTTAGAATTATCCCCTGAGGAGAGAGTTTTTTTATGACCTGAAGGGTGCAGGCCACACCAGACATTGAAATTTGAGATTTTTAAAATAAACCACATGAGATGAAGGTACAGAAGGATGTACCCAAATTTCCTATCCGGTGCACTTAGAAAGACCAGTTAATGCAATGATCACTCTTCCAGGCAACTTACATAAATAACTTTGTTGTAATTGAAAAAACAAAGTACTCTCCAATTATAAATATGCTCTTACACTTTAGAGCCGTAGTTCATAGGTTCATAGCTGTGTACTAGGCTAATGGCCTTGGAGCCTTTACAAGCCTATCCCAAAAAAGTTGCCCAGGCACCTTGCCACCCAATGTTAGTTCATAGTGCCCCTATCCAGTAGGGCAACTGGAATGATCCCTGGAGTGAACTTTTTGTTTCCCATCCACACGTCAAGATTTCTGTTGAAGTGGGCCAGCGAGATGCTCTGCTTGACATGAATGGGAAGCTTATTCCAGAGTATGGGCAGTCTTTGGGAGATGAACCTGTCCCTCCAGCATGTTCTGTTAATTGTGGTAATGAGGTTGTGATCTCTGGAGCATGTGGCACGAGAGGATTGGAATTTCTTTAGGTGTAGCATTTCTAGCAGGGCTGGATCAGACATGGCTTTGTAAGTTAAGCAGAGATCACCTCTAAGTAGACGATAAGAGACTGAGAACAGCTGAAGTTTGAGTCTGTCCATGTAGGACATGTGTTTAAGGTCCATGATCCTTTTAGTGAGGTACTTTTGTGACCTCTCCAGCTGTTGTAGGTGTCTGGTCGGGTCTACCTGATAACACCGACACGCCAAAACACAGACAACGAAATAACCGACACGACAAAACCGAAAGTTCAGAAACACGAAACTTCACATGCCCAACAAACCACAATCCCGACAATCAACAAAACAAATACCTTTCCCAGAAAACACACACACAACACAAGCACACCAAAATCCTTACATACACAACTATCTATGCACTAACCTTAACCCAAACCCTGACCGTAAGGTCCGTCACTATCGCACACTTACCTTACCCACACCCTAACCCAGCTCACTTAATCCGCCCCTAACCCTGAAGTCCATCACTATCGCACACTTACCCGCACCCTAACCCTAACTCACTTAACCTGCCCCTAAACCTAAAGTCAGTCACTATCGCACACTTACCTGACCCACACCCTACCCTAATGTCCGTCACTATCCCACACTTACCTTACCCCACACCCTGACCCTAACGTCCGTCCCTACCGCACACTTACCTTAACATGGTGTTCTCAGCGTCTAGGTTCTCAACTTTCGGTCTTCTCCGTTGTCGATCTTCCAGTGTCTGTGTTCTCGTCGGCGTTGTGCACTTTTGGCATTTTCAGGTAGAGCCATCTGGTCAGGTACATGCCAAACTGGGCATTATATTCGATGATTGGTCTAATGAGGGATGAGTAGAGAGGGATGATGACCTTTTTCTTCCTGGATGCAAAACCTTTGATTATAAGATGTGCCACGTAGAAGGGCTTTCTGACCACAGTGGCAGTGTGGTGGTCGAAGGTGAGGTGGCTGTTGACCTAGGTGCCCAGATCTCTTATGGCCCCTTCAGTGTTCAGTGAGCTCCCATCAATGTGGTAATTCGTGGGAACTGAGTTTTTTCCAAAGAGGATGATAAAGCATTTTTTGGCATAAAGCTTCAGGCCATGGTTCCGCTACCAGTCATTGCTCTCGGAGAGGCCCTTTTGTAGGATGCCTACATCACTTGGGGAGTTGATAATGACTCCTAGCTTGCAGTCGTCCGTGAACTTGGTCAGCCAGAGTCCTGTGTTGGCCTGGACCTCTGAGAAGTAGATGCCAAACAGGAAAGGGCCCAGGACCGAGCCCTATGGAACTACACTCCTGACTGGTCAACAGTCTGACTTGGAGTCCACAACTTTCACTCTGTGGGTCTTGTCTGTGAGCCAATTTGCAAACCACCTAGTAATGTAAGGATTGATGCCTAGTTTGGTGAGTTTATCAGTGATACCTGAGAGGGGAATGGTATCAAAGGCCTTGGTCAGGTCGATGTAGGCTGTATGCACTGCCTTACCCTCATCCACAGCCTTGGTGACTGCCTTGAGGAAGTCAACCAGGTTCAGCAGGCAGGATCTCCCCTAGACAAAGCCAGACTGTGTGAGGACAAGAGTTTGGAGTATGCCTATATCTTTGTTAAACAGGTCCATGATGATGCGCTCCATAGCTTTGCATACCGGACTCGTCAGGCTAATGGGCCAGTAGTTCCCAGGGTCTATAGTTGGTCCCCCTTTATGGAGCGGGATGACTGTAGCAGTGTGTCATTCGTTAGGGACAGATGTGGTGCCAGTTCGTTTTGTAGCTCATGCAGAACGCAGCCAGGGATATTATCAGGTCCCATGGATGCTGTATTCTTGGCTTTGGACAGTGCAACTTTTACCTGTGCTGCAGAAATGATGGGTACCAGGCTTTCTTCTGGTATTGTGATAGGGCCCGTGTGGTGGGGTGGGGGGGGGGTAAAATTGGCACTGAATCTGTCGGTCAGTATGTTGGCTATATCTGTTGGCTCTGTATAGGAGGTGCCATTGTGCAATAACTCAGAGCAAAGAGCAAATCTGGGTATTGACTTTGAGGTTTTTGATATAGCTATAGAAGGCTTTGTGGTTGATGTTATGTGATCCTATCTCGCCTACATTCTGACTGATGGGTTCGGAGCCGATCCCTCGGCTCCGACTCGGCACGCTTATGCCAAAGAGCGAAGTCTCTTATTGGCTGAGCTTACTATATCCCAGGATGCACCACTACCAGTCCCCCAGATCTCGTTTGCCGCTTCCCTGCGAAGACGTGGTCTCGAGCTGGCTGGGCTGAGTAGTTTTTATTAACTAACTTTTCTGTCAGTTTTTTGCTGTTTTTTGGTCACAAAAGCTGTTTTAACGGCTATCGCTCTTTTGTGTACGTTTGGATTGTGAAAACTGTTGTGTGTGATTGGGTTGAGTTTGTTTTCGGCCCCCCTCCATCCAGGGCCTTCCCGGACTGTCAACCTTTTAAAACTTTAGTCAAAGTTACTAGAATAGAGTTCCCTGTCATTTACAGGAAGTGTTTGCGTTAAGCTATAACTGTAAGCTTAGGTTTATCATCAGTAAATCTATAGTTGTTTACTTTCCTGTTACTAGAATTGTTTAACATCATGTCTCAAACCCCTAGGCCTTCGGGCTTTAAAAAATGTTCAAAATGTGGTTTCAAAATGTCTATCACAGACGATCATTCGCTCTGTGTATATTGTCTAGGGGCAAAGCACTTGCAGGAGTCATGCAGCGTATGTCACGCTTTTTCCTCAAGGGTCCTCCAGGAGAGGAAAAATAAATTGATTCTTAAGGGGCTAATTAAGCCTTCCTTTGAAGAAGCCTTGGCATCCTCTCCTGCTCCGGCCAAAAAGAAAAGGGCTTCGGTTCCGACCAGTCCGTCGGATCCGACTGCCAAGAGACTTAGGCAGGCCTCTCCTTCGGCTCCAAAGACTTCGGAGCCGAGGTCGGAACGGTCTGCCTCGATGCCACCAGTATCGACTCCTCTGGCTTCGAGCCGATGGCTGGGGCATCGAGGCGGGTCACCTTCGGCTCCGCTGCTCGGAGCCGACAAGGGTCGCCGCTCAGACACTTCCTCCTCGGCGCCGAAGTCTACCTCGGCACCGATGGAATCTGGTGTGAGTATTCCCTCGGCGCCGATACTCATCGAGTCGCCTCGGAGCCGGTCCCCTAGCCCTTTGGGGCCGATGGAGAGGCCTTCTCGAACCCGTTCTGTTTCCTCTCGGTCTTCGAGAATGTCAGATTCTGATATAGACAGGGTGCTCCAAAGACTGTTCCAGTCCCCAGTCTTCCAAAAATTTGTTTCGGTTCCGACCCAGTTGGCTTCGGAGCCGATGAGCTTGGCCCACCCCATTGCCATTCCTCCTCCGACTGCTTCGGCTCCGTCGGAGCAGGTGCTGTTGGAGCCGGTGGAGATCTCAGGGTCGGCTCCGACCCTTACTCCAACCCGGGCCTTCGGGTCCGAGTTTGGTACGTGGACTTCTTCGGCTGGACCCGGGGGTGATGTTTCGGGACCTATGCTTTCGGTTCCGAGCCTCCCCCTCGGTGCTTCGGCTGCGGGACTTCCGTCGGCTATCACGGCTCCGGAGACCGGACACTCCCAGGATTCTGGGGGTCCGGCTTTCAGGGCCATGAGGAGTGCCTTGGCCAAGTCCTCTTGACCCATCTCTCCGGCTTTACGGCACCTTCCTGGGCGTGGAGACTGGGACTTTGGCAGTTCCCCTGTCCGTAGCCAGCGGAGCCCCGAGGCCTGAGGTTACCCCAGTGGGGGTTCCCCTCCTCCTGAGGGTTCTTGAGTTGTCTTCAGAGGAACCCCAAGGAAGAGATCGTGCAAGAGGAAGCACGTGGACTCCCCGAGTCTATTACATCGGACACTGATATGGATGATGCAGAGGGTCCCTGAAGTCGCCTCGGATGATGTCTCATTTGCAGACATCTTAGAGATCCTCAAACAACGAGGCGGCTGGATATCCAAACCCCTCTGCGGACGAGTCAGTGCTCCTCAAGGCCTTTGGAGCTCAGCCCTCCGCCTCCTGGGTGTCTCCGCCCTTCGACGAGCTTCTGGATTTAGTTTGTCGAAGGGCGTGGGAACATCCAGATACTGTGGAACCAGTCCCTTCTCGTCCAAATAAATTTTTGTCTGCTCCCCCCGAGAAGGAGTTCCTTACTAAAGGCGTGGCTGTAGATGCCATGGTGGTGGCATCTGCTACACAACAGGGCGTGGCAGAGGCTTCAACGTCCGTCCATCCTCCTAATAAGGAGTCTAGGAGTATGGACAGGTGCGGAAGCGCACCCTGACTTCAGCGGCCTTTACCTTAAGGTCTCTGAATTATTTGGCACATTTTACCAGGCTTCAGAGGGATCTGGTCAAGGAGTTGTCAGATTCCCTCTTGGGTAACCTACCTGAGCAGCTAGCCCAGTCGGTTAGCTCTCAGTTGGCTATCCTTACGTCAATTTCTAACTCGTCCATGAGGCTCATTTCCTATGCGGCCGAAGGGGCGGGTAGAGCGGCAGGCACAGGCGTGGCTCTACGTAGACAAGCCTGGCTCCGCTTGTGTCAGTTCATGGAGGCCTTCAAATCTTCCTTCCCCGACGCTCCCTTTGATGGGTCCTCATTGTTTGGACCCAAGGTGAAAGACACCCTTACCCGCTGTGAGCAAGAGGGAAAAACTTTATCTGCCGTAGGTGCCCGTTATTCCACTCCCTTTCGGCCTTACCCCAAGGCTAAAGGAGCGCGGGAAAATGTGGTTCCGCAAATCTCGCAAGTTTTTCTCCCAACAGCAGGAAGATTCCCTGTCCAGAGGCAGAGGACGGGGAAATTTTTCAGGGAGACGCCGTCCCAGAGGCGGCAGAGGGCCCCGCAATTCTGGAGACCGCGAGTCCTTTCGTGGCTCTTCAGCCTCCCACACGTCATGAGGGATTGCCCGGCTGTGCTGCTCCGGAGCCAGTCGGGTGTCGTTTTGCCAAGCACCTAAAAGCCTGGGAGTCAATCACTCAGGACAGATGGGTGCTTCGGATCATTGCCGGAGGTTACACCATCCCATTCACATACTCACCCCCACCGTCCAAGAGAATCCCGGACCCACCACCCAGTCAAAGGGAAATAGCAGCCGCAGAAGCTTTAAAGCTGCTAGAAAAGGAGTCATCCAACCGGTCCCCACAGACCAGATCGGATCAGGAAATTACTCCAGGTTCTTTTAGTGCCAAAAGACAGGGGCCCTGAGGCCAATATTGCATCCCAGCAGACTGAACCAATCCGTCACGAAATCCAAATTGCGAATGGTCACGTTACAATCCATTCTCCCATTATTGGAGAAGGATGTTTGGATGTGCTCCATAGACCTCAAGGACGCCTATTATCACATACCGATACATCAGGCGTCCAGAAGGTATCTGCGCTTCAGCCTGGGAGTCAGTCATTACCAATTTTGCGCTCTGCCCTTTGGTCTCACCACAGCCCCAGGGTGTTCACCAAGTGTTTGGCAGTAGTGACGGCTCACCTGAGAAGTCTTGGATTCCAAGTGTTTCCCTATCTCGACGACTGGCTCCTGACTGCCACCACCAGGCATCTACTAATGGACAACCTCAAAGCCACCATCTCCTGGGTGTTTCCCTGGGATTACATTCAATTGGTCAAAGTCTGTCTTGCTGCCCTCTCAACGCATAAAGTTTATAGGAGCAGAGATAGACTCAAGATTGATCTTGGCGTCTTTCTTCCTGCCGAAAGGATCCGAACTTTACAGGGCCAAGTTCAAGCTCTGATCTCGAGATCCAAAGCCCCAGCCAGGATGGTTCTACAGGTTTTAGGCTCAATGTCTGCCACGGTTATTTTAGTTCCTCTAGCAAGATTACACATGAGGATTCTTCAGTGGCTCTTGTCAACTCAATGGTCCTTTCAGGATCTTCCCCTCAATCATCACATCATGATTACGGAAATATGCAAAAGGGACCTTCGCTGGTGGCTTCAGACATCCAACTTGGATCAAGGAAAACCCTTTGTTCTCCCCCCTCCAGTGGTTACCCTGACGACAGATGCCTCCCAGATAGGGTGGGGGGGGCATTGTCTGGGCAGGCTAGTTCAGGGCTCCTGGCTTCCAGACGAAGCTCTTCTCCACATCAACGTGTTGGAGATGAGGGCTGTACTTCTATCCCTACAAGCCTTACACAAGTTTCTTCCTCAGGGCACCATCGCCATCCACACAGACAACATGTCGGTGGTTTGGTATCTGAACAAACAAGGAGGGACCAGATCATACCCCCTTTGCAGAGAGGCCATGAGAGTGTGGGAATGGGCTGTAGCTACCAACCGCTTCTTGGTAGCGACCCACATCCCGGGAAAGTCAAATGTATTGGCGGACAAATTAAGCAGGACAATCCTCTCTCCTCACGAGTGGTCTCTAAACCGCACAGTAGCAGCCCAGGTTTTCAAGAGATGGGGGACGCCGTGCTGCGACCTATTTGCAACTCCACAAAACACCAAGTGCCAAAGGTTCTTCTCCTTGATCCCACATCAGGAAGTACCAGCCATGGATGCTCTAGCACAACCTTGGCCAACAGGGCTACTTTATGCCTTTCCTCCAATTCCACTTCTTCCCAAAGTTATTCAAAAGCTTCTCAACTGGGGTCTTCAATGATTCTGATTGCCCCATACTGGCCTCGTCAGATATGGTTTCCTTACCTGAAGAAGCATGCAGTGGACGATCCGTGGACCTTAGACCTGATTCCAGACTTGCTAATCCATCAGTCGGGACATTGGCATCAGTCCCTTCAATCTTTGAAATTGACAGCTTGGCTCCTCCACTTCCGACCTTAGTTAGAAGGCACACACTAGACCCGGAAGTTGTTCACATTTTATCTTCGGCCCACAAACCCACCACTAACAAATTGTACCTCAGTAAGTGGAAGAGGTTTGCTATCTGGGCTCAACTCAAGGGCTTAGACCCTATCACTGCTCCTGTCCCAGAGGTTTTGAAATTCTTAACATCCCTGTTTAATCAGGGATCTTCTGTCTCAACTATTAAAGTCCAACTAGCGGCTATCTCTAAATTCCACGAATCCACGGATCCTCCTTTGATGAGCAGCAGACTATGCAAAACGTTCATTAAAGGTGCGAGTCTTTTAAGACCACCAGTTTTTCATCCGGCACCTCCGTGGGATCTTGATTTGGTGCTTCGCGCATTAACATCTCCCCCTTTCGAACCGGCTGCTACATGCGAGTTAAAATATCTGTCTTGGAAAACGGCATTCTTAGTGGCTATTACTTCTGCAAGAAGAGTTTCAGAGCTTCAAGCCCTGTCTATTAAGCCACCGTACTTGATTTTCCACAAGGATAGAGTATCACTTAGGCCTAATCCATCCTTTGTCCCAAAGGTCTGTTCTAGTTTCTGTCTCCAACAATCTCTAGAGCTACCAGTTTTCTTTCCAAAATTCTCCAATGAAGCAGAATACACTCTCCATAAATTGGATGTTCACAGGCAATTACGCTTCTATTTAGACAGGACTCAGCAACTTCGTAAGTCAGACCAGTTGTTTGTGTCCTTCTCAGATAATAAATTGGGCCAAACCATCACAAAAGCTACTATCTCAAAATGGATCAGAGATTGCATAACTCAGGCCTATTCTTCTTGAATAAGCAACTTACAACATCTATCAAAGCTCATTCTACCAGAGCTATGGCTACTTCTATAGCCGCCTTTCATTCCAAGCTCGCTATATCGGAAATTTGTGCTGCTACTTGGTCCAACCCGCACACTTTCATTTCCCACTACAAATTGGATGTGGCATCTAAAGGACGAGCATCATTTGGTTCCACGGTACTCAGGAGTGTTTTCCAGTGAGCCACCCAGGATTCAGGTGCTAGGACGCTGTCCCATCAGTCAGAATGTAGGCGAGATAGGATCACATAACATCTTTTAGTTATGTACTCACCATAACTTCAGATGTTTGGGATCCATCTCGCCTACATTCCTAATACCCACCCTCCTTCCCCCTGCCTTGCAGATCAGAAGAGATTGAACGGTTTTGAGTTCAACTGTTTTATCTTGTTTCATCTGACGATGTTATATAAGCAGGGTATGCGTGTGTGCATGTATGCGGACAAACTAGATCTGGGGGACTGGTAGTGGTGCATCCTGGGATATAGTAAGCTCAGCCAATAAGAGACTTCGCTCTTTGGCATAAGCGTGCCGAGTCGGAGCCGAGGGATCGGCTCCGAACCCATCAGTCAGAATGTAGGCGAGATGGATCCCAAACATCTGAAGTTATGGTGAGTACATAACTAAAAGTTTTTGGTGTCAGCCGCAATTCTGCCTTCATAGCTGGATTTAGAGGATTTGATAAGGGATCTCAGCTTTTTGTTGAGACTGATAAAAGGAGGTTTTCCAGTCTTATGATTTCATTTTATTTCTGCAACAGTTTCTTCCTTCTGTTGTAGAGTATATTGTTGGCTGGGGACCACCAGATTGGCTTCCTTTTTTTTTTTTTTTTTGAGGAGAGCATCTTAGTTCTATTTGGTATGGCAAGGTCCATGCATTTGTGTACATGCTCATACAGTACATTGGTGTATGATTCGGTGTCATGCAGCTATTTTCCATTGGCATGGGTGCCGAGAAGTTGGCCCCCTCTGTTTTTAGGACCCCAAAGTCTGCTTTAGAGAAGTTTTTCAGGGTGGTCATCTTAACGGCAGGTGTAGGTGAGATGGAGAGTTCTATGGTGATCAGTTTGCGGTCAGATTTATCCAGAGAGGAATTGACTATAGGTGTGGAGCAACGGTCTCCTATGTTGGTGATAACCAGGTCGAGGATGTTGCTTCCTCTTGTCGGGGTCAGAATGAGCTGGTCCAGGGCATTGGAACTGATACATTCCAGAAAGCATTGGGCCTGTACATTGGAACTTGAATAGTTTTCCCAGTTGATGGAAGGGTAGTTGGTCACCCAGTATGAGAGTATTGGGTTGGATCTTGATAGATTCCAGGGTGCTTAAGAACTTGGAGTGAGAGTATAGGGACATGTTTGGGGTTCTGTAGCAGGCTATGACTTGTATCGCCATCTTACCCAATGTTAGTTGTATGTGAAGTATCTCGGATGTATTATCCTGGGCTACCAGTCTAGAGGTGTGTGTATCCTTTAAGAATATGGAGACATCACCGCCTTTGGAGCTTTTGGCTGTATTCTGGGGCCAAAAGGTATGAAATGAGTTGAAGCCTAGGAGCGCAGGGGTGCTTTCTGCCTCTTTAAACCAGGTCTTCATTACAGCACAGATGTCGACATTCTCCATTTTGAGGAGGGCTTCGAGTGAGTGCATCTTGAGATTTAGACTATTAGATTGCATTTGTTTGTAGCTGTTATGATGGAATTTTGGTCTTTGGAACACTGCCTAAAAAAGGCACTATAAGGGTGGCAAGAGCATTAGCTAGTACCCGGAATCCCCGGGGTGACAGATGCAGGCCGCCTCTGGCAAAGCTTCGAGGTCTGTTGATCATTTCGTCCCAGGCAGACAGATGTAGGATCCCCTTAGAATGACACCAGAATCTTAGCCAATTGTTGAAGTCAATCATTTTCTCCTTGTACTGTGGTATCATTCTGGGTGACTGTAGAATACTGCTCAGGGCTAGGGTCATACCTGCCTGGGCCACATAATCCGAGAGTACCATCACATCTCTTTTCATGTAGTCAAGGGAGGTATGTCTCCGGTCATTCACACCCACATGGACAATGACAGAGTCATATTTGTACTTGTGGAGTGACCCGAGTCCGTTTGTGACAGATCCTGGCACCTGATAGACAACTGTCACCTTCTCCTTGTTCAGCATAGTGAGTGGGACATCAGTGTGCCTCACAGTTGAGTCTCCTATGATTAGTACATTGAGCAAAGTGTTTTGCTTTAAGGGCTTGGGTTGAGGGGCATACTGGTGGTGGTGAGCTGTGTGCTCTGGGGTTGGTGTTGTGGTGGTCGTGTGTTTCTGTGTCAGAGGTCTCTGTTGTTTGGGTAAATTTTTATTGAGAGCCTCCTCGAAGTTGGGTGTATGGTTTGTGTTTCTGTGTGTGGGTTGTGATGGTTGGTGTTTTGGAGGGTTGTATGTTCTATGTAGTGAGTTGCAGGTGTTGACCTTCTCCTCTTGACCAGCTAGGTCATTTTAAATGCAGGATTATTGTGTATGCAATTTAAAGGTGTCCTACTGTTTTAAACCTGGACTAAAATATTTCACCTTGTAACTACCCTGAAAATACTCTGCTTGTGTCTAGTTTAGTGCCTTAGTTGACAGAGAAAAATGGGTTGTAAATTCCAGGCAGAAAAGGAGGGCTAAGGTATATAGTCTTCTAGCCATGGTGTTAATGAATATTTTTCCAGGTCATTCTTGCCTCCCCCTACTGGAGTTGCTCCTATTTATTCCTTTGTACTGATGAGTTATCTGCCAAATTTACAGGAGTGAGAACTGTCTGGGAGAAGCAGTATACAGAGAGCCATGAGGGTGTTGGTGACATTCTAGCAGTAAGGATATTCGCACTAGCCCCAACCCCACACCTTTGGTATGGGACTAAGCTACCAGAGGCACTACAGAAGTTTGCAATGCCTCCATTTTGCAAGTGGATACTCCAGTATACTTGCTGTTAAAGCTACCACCAGGTGGTGGCTTGACAAGATGAAAGCTTGTTCCAAAGATGCACTTTGCATCACCACCCCTCCTCTGAGGAATTACTGCAGTACACATCATGCTGTGCCCCTGCCTCTCCTCCAGGATGGCTACGTCTGTCTTTCATGACAGCTTCAGGTGTCTAAGAAATAAAGCAAACTGAGATTGCCTGAGGTTTAGTGTCAAGGCATTTATCCCTGTATATAGACCTGGTTGGAAAATGGTTATGATTGCAGTTATTCATCTAACCATTTAAAGTTCAGATAAAGATGAGTTTGTAAATTCACAGGCTGCATCAGTAATTGCTTCCTCACTGCAAAATATGTTTTTGTTATGCACAAGGTTGAAAGTTGGTTTTAGAACTGTATTGCATTGAACTGTTTTGTTGAATTCCTTAACTTTTGCGCACATCTTTCTTTTATATTTATCCATCTTCCATTCCTTGCCAATAGTATAGCACTTTTTTATAATTTTGGGAAATCTTGGAAATCTGATCCAGGAATAATAAAAGCCACAGAAGAGCAAAAGAAAAAAGTAAGTATTTTTTGTATCATAACTTTACAATTTCATATTCATAAAATGGGGAAAAAGCAAAATGTGTTCTTTGCTGGTGTACAGGTTTTGACAGAAGATGTTTGTATAATCAATATTAACCAAACCCAATACATGATGTAGTATAGCTCTTGTTTCAAAAGGAACGCACACATGCACACGCTTTTTGTCTGTACCTGCTGTTTTCATAGAAGGAGTTTGCTCGAGTCAGATCCAGGTTTCTTAACAGGACTGAAAAGTCTTGTGCATTTCTTAGAGATGAACCATTCAGTCATGCATGTTCAACACTTCCTGCTTTTATCAGACTTTTATGAGTAAGACAGAGTGAATTAATAGAATTTTGTTACCCTACTCTGTTCTGTTTAGGTGCAGGGCCATTTCAAACACCCAGAAGTATTTTTGGAGTACTGTTAAGCTACATTGGACATCCTGAAGAATTTTTCGGGTATAATGGAAGAAAATTTAGAGTAGAACCTTTCTTGTAGTATTATAGCATTCTCAGTACAAACAGCAGCTTAACGTTAGTGCTTGCATATGTACAGAAATGGTGGAAATGGCTGTGTGTAATAAGATTTTTTAGTAATTTTCTCCATCCCTAAAGGGTAGAATCAGCTGACTTTTAAGTGAATAATGCTGTCTTAGTATATTCAGATTCACCATAAGGAGAGAGCGTGTCAAAATAGCAGCAGGGAATCCTGCTGTAGCAGCCTTCCTCGTTACTGGCATAAATAATCTGCTTGACAACTGTGATCTGTGAATTTTTCACTTGAAAAGCAGTGCATTTGCTTTTTACAGGCCACTGTTTCATAGCTGTCACCACTTTTAGGAAGAGCTTTGTAAATCACTTATGGTGTAAGTAGTCTTTATTGTTAAACATGCAGGAAGCCTGCAGCTATTTTTGTGTTTGGTGTGTACTTGTGTGTGTTGCAGAATAATAATACAGGCAGTCCCTGAATTACAGACATCCGACTTGCAGACAATCCATAGATAAGAACGGGCTGCCACAATATCGAAAATAACATGAAAATAAATAAAAATCTTTAAAGTTGCCCAAATCAAAGCCTTAAAATGAAGACTTATGTTGTACATTCCTTTTCCCTATTTGTGAAGCTGCTCGCACATCTAGTTAGAGCAGTTACTGCCACCTTCATGGAGACCAAGAGATCTGGTTGGTTAAGAGAGCACTGCGTTGGCGATCTGATTGGTCAAGACTGCTGGATTGTACAATACACAATATTGAAGCAGTTGCTGTACTGTACAGTAGACTGGGCAAATGACATTGCGGCTCACTAGGGTCTAGGAGACAGTAGGATGTCTGGCAGACGTCTGAAAGTTCAGGAAAGAGTGGAAAACATTCGTGGATGATGCCTGTAGTACAAAAATGTGAAGTGAAGCTTAAAAAGGGTAAGTTTTTTGGTATGGAAAGTTCTACTATACTGTATTGTAGTACAGTACAGTAGAACCTTCCATGTACATATTTTGACTTGCACACAAGTTTGACTTAAGGACAGACTAAAATCAGTTCTCATCCTTAACCTGGGGACTGCCTGTAATAACTTGACGTGAACTAACTGCTTCTTTAAGGAAGTCATGCTTTAGTTTTACCTGTTACTATTCTGTGATCGTTTCCCGTTCCGTTCATACAGACCAGCAGACAGGTTGTGCACTAAAGGTCCACATATGGAGGGAAGGGAGTTTCCTCTGTTAGGCTTTAACATCCCATCCTAGCTGCTCAAGATGCAAAGACTATGCTGGATAGAACTTCATAGTGGTGCAATAGTGGTGTAATGTCAAGATGTTCATCGTGTTTCACTGTTGCAGTCATTACTCTTGGGTTATCCTACTGGCAGGCTACCCTCAGTCGGCCAGAATTCCAAAGTCTAGGTCCAGCGTCAGTTGCTTTCACCTCTTCCCTGACATCAGTGCGCCAGGGGTGTAAAAGATGCAGCCAATGCCATTTTCTTCAGTCTTTCTTGCCGCACGGTGCCCGAAGCAAAAGCAGTTTGCATGTGCCGGTCAGCCAACTCCTGAGATTTTCAAATCTGAATTTCAGAACCGAAGTCTTCATTAAAGCTACGTACCCCATTGGGGAAACTTTTTTCTTGCTCCAGACCGATGTCAGAAAAAGTTAATTGTATTTCTTGTGGGAAGCAAATACCTCATAAGGATTTTCACTCTTACTGTATTCCTTGCCTAGGCCCTGATCACAATGTTGCTAGCTGTCGGTTTTGTGCTAGATTTAACCAACGCACTGTTAAGCATCTGTTCGATTTTGCATTTCATTAATTTGGCCGAAGATTTAATTATATAATGCCGTCGGAACAGCCGACAACCAGAGTTTACAAAAAACGCAAAGACAAGGAAAATGATAGGCATCAGAGGTTCAAAACCGACAACGAGGCCTCTGCTAGGCCAGTTGCCGGTTCGCCGGCTCCCAGTGAGGCACTTTTGCAGCCCCTGGCGCCTGCTACCTCAGAGCCACAGGCCGCTTCCGACTCCTATGTGGAGCCGACTGAGCCTCTGGATACTCAAGGTATTGGACACTTGGAAATCATTCCCTCAGATGCGTCCGGAGCCACTGAGCAGGCATCTGCTTCTGAGGGTGTCTTCAGACCTACACAACTATATATTAAGCCATCTTCAGCTTCAAAGACCAAGACTAAAGCAGCTCTAAAGACGAAGAAACAAGTACAGCATTCTCCTGCTCAGACATCCATGCCTAAAAAAACAGATGCTCAAAATGGCCGAAGACCTAATTACTTTGATCAGGGGTTCCCATCCCCCTCCTGATAAGAGGCATAGGCAAGAGACAGACCATGATTCTTCTGATCAGGTTTCTATTTCCTCTGATTCCTCTTCTGAACAGGATTATTCCATGCTTCCCTATGAGGATTCTGATGCTGAAGAATCCATTCCTTCAGCCTCTCCTCCTGAGGATTATTCTTTTGGGGAAACCCTGCATACCATGAGGGAGCATTTCCACTGGGAGAGCCAAGATTATTCTGAATCTAAGAAGAGGCTCAGAGACTTTCTGCTACTTCCTCAGCACAGACCCCTTGCTATTCCACCTGTTCTAGACATTGTAGATGATGTATTTTCAGAGTCGGGCCTCTCCCCTGACTCTTTACCGCTTGCACCTGCTAAGCCAGACAGATACTACAGGGTCCCGGATTCTCATAAATTCCTATATAAAAACCCCGCTGCTGACCCAGAAACTATATTTCAGGGTCCCAAAGGGGTTAAAGCTTCCACTGCAAAAAACCCTGTCCCCTCTGATAGGGATTCTAGGGCTCTAGACAGATGGGAAAAAAGTCTGCACTTCTGCTACCTTGGCCATAAGAGCTTTAAATAGCCAGTTTCATGTGCTTAAATATCAGCAATACTTAATGTCACTGCTTAAACAGAAATTGTTGTCAAATACTGAATGTGCAGAGAACAAGGAATTGCAGGATTTATTGCATGCAGCTGAACAAGTGGGAAAGCATACTTTGCAATGTGGTTATGATTCACTGGAGGCCTCTTGCAGGGCCGCTGTTACAGGTTCTGTTATTAGAAGGTATGCTTGGTTAAAGGAACAGAATCTGCCTGATCATGTTAAAGCAAAATTATTAGATGCACCATTACAGCATGATACTTTATTTGGTACTGAAGCAGAAGAGTTGTTGAAAAAAATGGAGGATGAAGCAAAATCCATGCAGACAGTCAAGGATTTCTTACAGGTACAGCCACCCAGGTTTAGCAGGAACTGGCCTTCTAAAAATTGGTCCTTTCCAGTGTCAGAGAGACCACAAAGAGGCAGATAACAGGCATCCCAGAGGCAGATCTCAGCCCCAAGGCTCATACAGGCCTAAACAATGGGGTGCTCCTACCTCCAAAAGCAGAGAGGACAAATCACAACCTTACAGGAAACAGTCCCAATGACTTTCCTTTGCCAGATCCAAGCACTTTTCTTTTGGCAGCCCCCTTAGGGGGACAACTAGCACTTTTTTCATCAAATTGGCAAATGGTTACCCAAGACAAATGGGTCCTGAACATAGTGTCCCAAGGCTACAGGTTCCATTTTCACACTTTACCAAGGTCAAAAGGTATGGCAGAGCTGCCACACAATCAATGGGCAAAGGCACAAAAACAAATTACAGCCCTCATGGACATGAGGGCCATTCAGCAAGTACCACAACAAGAGCAGGAGCAAGGATTTTACTCCAGACTTTTCCTAGTACCCAGAAAGGACAAAACCTGGAGACCACTACTAGACCTGTCTATACTAAATACGTTTTTGGAAGTTCCAAAATTCAAAATGTTGACTCTGCAGCAGCTACTGCCCATGCTGGGCAAGAAGGCCTGGCTCGTAACTTTAGACCTAAAAGAGGCATACCTGCATGTCCCAATCAGACAATCTTGCAGAAGATACATCAGATTCATAGCTGGCTCTATGCATTACCCATTCTCTGCACTGCCCTTTGGCTTATCTGCTGCGCCCATGGTCTTCACAAAATGCCTGGCACCAGTAACTGCGTTTTGTAGACAAAGAGGAATTCAAATATATCCCTATTTGGACGACTGCCTAATTCAAGCCGAGAACAAAGACATTCTTCTAAAGCATCTGGCGTTTGTAAAAAGATTACTAATTGGCCTGGGGTACACAGTAAATGAAAAGAAATCAAAACTAGTGCCCTCTCAAGAGATAATATTCCTGGGTGCAAGTGTAAATACAACTGCCCAGATGGCTTATCTCACGCCAGAGAAACAAAAGCAACTGAATACTTCAAGAAATTGGCAACAAAAACCCACTTATCTGCAAGGAAAATCCTGCAGGCCTTGGGTTTCATGGCATCCTGCATTCTACTAATTCCATATGCCAGACTGCATATGAGAAAACTACAGTGGTATCTAAAAAGTGTTTGGACTCAACATTGCCACAGCCTGGAGACAGTAATTGCACTCATTCCCTGCCTGCAACAGGAGTTTCGATGGTGGGCAGAAGCCTGTCACCACAACAAGGGTCTGCCATTCAGTTTACCCACAGCCAGACAGACACTGACAATGGATGCATCAAATTATGCCTGGGGGGCCCATATGGCAAGAAAATGTATTCAGGGCACATGGCCTGCAAACCAGATGCATCTTCACATCAATCAAAAAGATGCTAGGTGTTCAAAATGCCCTGACAGCTTTCAAGGACCTGCTTCATCCAGGACAGATACTGCTAAAGACTGCACTGTGGTCATGTGATACACAAACAGAGGGGTACACATTCCTACCCCCTCTGCAGACGAGCAATGACCTTATGGGACACAACATTGGCTTTTCAAGTTCACCTGCAAGCACAATTCCTGCCAGGAAAAACAAATACTCTGGCAGACGAACTAAGCAGAAACATCATGGATCCCCACAAATGGAAACTGGATCCACAATTCTTCAGCATGATAATAAGGAAATGGGGATGCCCAGACATAGATCTATTTGCCTCCCCTCACAACTGCCAATTACAGCGATTTTGCACAAGGATTTATCACAAGCAAGCATGGAAAGTGGACGCCCTATCCTTCAGCTGGAAAAATCTAACAGTATATGCCTTTCCTCCACTGCCTCTCCTTCCCAGGGTACTCCTAAAGGTCAGACGAGAAGCCAAAAATGATACTGATTGCACCAGACTGGCCACGCCAGCAGTGGAACTCAGTCCTAAAGAGCTTGTCTCAAGGTCCAGCATGGATATTGCCTCAAACGTCTCACTTGCTGACCCAACAAAACAATCAGATCCTGCAAAGCCAATTCAGGACCTTAAATCTGGCAGCATGGCAGCTAATGTAGCCATTCAGAACACTCCTCTTTCAAAAGCTGTTATGGATGTTATCTTGGAGGCCAGGAGGCCCAGTACCAGAAAATCTTATGCAGAAAAATGGAAGAGATTCTGTGCTTGGAACCAGGAACAAGGCATTGACGTGTGTACCAAATATCACTCAGATTTTACAATACCTAACTGAGATGCTGAACAAAGGCCTTTCTTTCTCATCAATAAAGATTCATGCCTCTGCCATTTCAGCCCATTACAATACGGAACCACCTATCTTTTCGCATCCTCTAATAAGGCAGTACCTCAGAGGGGCCAAAAACATTAGGCCTTCAAGGAGAGCACCAATTCCGGCCTGGGACCTCAATTATGTTTTGGAAAAACTCACACTGCCTCCTTTCGAGTCAGCGTCAACAGCAGATATAAAATTCTTATCCTAGAAAACAGCTCTGCTCCTAGCAATAACCTCTGCAAGGCGAGTCTCAGAGTTACAAGCACTCATGGCTGTGGACCCTTTTATCATTTTTCATCCAGACAGGGTTTCCCTGAGGACAAACCCTACATTTATGCCTAAGGTGTGGTGTCCAGTGTGGCCCTCAACCAAACCATTCACTTGCCTACCTTTTATCCAAATTCACAGAACAAGGGTGAGAAAATTCTGCATTCTTTGGACATACACAGGCAGTTACGCTTCTACTTGGACAGAACTAAAGCTTTCAGAAAGACTGAGCAACTTTTAGTGTCATATGCTGTAGGATCACAAGGAAAGGCCATCTCAAAACAGACTATTTCTAAATGGATAGGCCATTGCATCCTTTTCTGTTATTTTCAACATGGCAAATCAGTACCTAAGGGCATTAGGCCTCATTCCACCAGAGCAGCAGCCACTTCAGCAGCCTTCCTCCGAGGAGTACCAACCAAGGATATCTTAGAGGCTGCAACTTGGAGTTCAGTGCACACTTTCACAAAGCACTACCACTTACCTCTTTACTCGAAGTCCAGAGCAGGCTTTGCCACTGCAGTTCTGCAGGGCCTCATAGCCTCCTCTAATCCTTTGTTAGCCCAGTCGCCCATCCTCAGCTTTGGGATTCAACCCAAGAGTAATGACTGCAACAGTGAAACACGAACATAGTACAGTTGTATACCTACCATAAATGTAGAAGTTCGAGTGTATTCGCTGTTGCAGTCCAGGTTACCCACCCACCATCCCCCTTTTCTTTGCTGGGACTTATCTGCACTTCTCTATCCTATACAACCTATTTGGTGTATTTGCTTGTAGATGAAGGAAATGTTATTTTTGTGCATTTTTTTTATTGGCTTATTTTTCAGCCTACCAATTTGGGGGCACCTGACATCTGGGGCAAGAAAAACTGACGAAAATGGCGTCAGCTGCATCTTTTTATACCCCTGGCGCACTGACGTCAGGGAAGAGGCGACAGCAACCGACGCCAGACCTAGACTTTGGAATTCTGACTAACTGAGGGTAGCCTGCCAGCAGGAATAACCCAAGAGTAATGACTGCAACAGTGAATACACTCGAGCATCTACATTTATGGTAGGTACACAACTGTACTATAGTCTTCATACACTGCAACACTGTAATGTAACATACTGTGCAGCATATTCTCATCTACCTTGGGTTGCTTTTTTACTTTCTTTTGAATATTTGTTGCATTAGCATTGCCATAATATTTTCAATGCGTTTCTATTTTAACTAATTTTTCTTATTTGACTTGCATGTAACACATTTGTCAAAGCATTTCTTAAAAACCTCCACTGTGACTGTTAGTATTAGGCTGCAACTTCAGTTTGTTGCCAGAAATGTTTAAATCTGGTCTATTTCCTTGTTAAGATGCAGAAATAACTGTATGTACTCTTCGTCTCAGAGGGAGCACTACCATCCCTTGTTGGTTCTCAGACTTTGCTCTGTAGAAGACATACTCCATTCTGAAGTCATTTTTCCATATAGATAAGGGAACATAATGCTATTTGAGGTCATTCTGTGACTTTGGTATTGCAGTATCTTATTTGACAGCTGTAGGACTGTTCTTTAATGTTCTGTGTTTGGACTGTGGCTGTTTGACTAAGGTGGATTGGTACTACACTGCTGGAATCATAATTCAGTTGTGAATATCCTGTGTTAATGGGAATGACTGCTGTAATGGTAGGACAGCAAAACAGCCATTTGTAGCTGAGCTGTTAGGTAAGGAGTGTTTACTGAATTGTACAGCAATAGTGGTAAACTCATTCTTAGGGAAAGAGTTATGCAGAAAAGAGAAGATTTGTGTCAGCAGCAGGAGGTCTGGTACTGAAGTTCTTCTCTGGGGTGTTTGAGAGAATGAAAGTATAATTAGCTGATGTTCTTCATTAGATCAGTATTACAGTAGCCATAACTATATAGGACATAACTTGCCAAGAGTATCAGAAGTCCAGCTAGTCTACAAAGCTTTGAGCTCCTTCCTTACACACCGTACATCTTCCCTTATGAAACTACATGCTGCTATAAGAAGAAAAATGTTCTTGCAGTAGGCATAGTCCTTATTAGGACACACATACTTTTGTGTTTTTTTTTCCCCCATAGATGAACTGCGCAGTCATTTCTATGCTAGGAATTAGGAGTAGGCTAAATTTATTCTGTACCTTTTTTTTTTATTCTGAATAAGTGAGGATTTTGCATGTGTGACAGTGGTGACAAACTCTCTCCTCCCAGACAGAAAAAGAGAATTACTAAAGGGGCTTCAAAGGAATAGCTGACTTTGCCCTCTTTTCTCTTGTCTGAGACTGTTGACTCTGCTGAGGCACCTGCCACCTTTGCAGTCCTTGAACTGTCTATTGTCCTGTCTCAAGATATCAAGGTCCCGGACATTTGGGAGCCTCATTTCAGGCACAAACACACAAAAAAATGACAAAGCTGATATTGTGCACTCCTTTTGGTAATGACAGACAACAGTGCAGTGAAGCGATATATAAATAAATAAGGGTGAACCATATGCCAGCCCCTTTTGCAGACTTGTCATGATTGTCTGGGAGCAAGCACTATATAATATTTTACTCTTCAGGCTGCATGCATCCCCATCAGAGCAGAGTGAGCATATCTAGAATAGACCATCAGTGGATGCTACACCCAGAGTTTTTCCAGGAGATTGTCCAACTGTAAGGAACCCCCAAGTTAGACCTGTTTGCCTCCTATCTCAATGTACAATTAAACTATTTCTGTTCCTGGACATAGTGCAAAAAGGCCTGGAAGACCGTTGCATTCTCTTTTACATGGGCAGGAATGTTTCTGTGTGCCTTCCTGACCTTTTCTCTGATATCTGTAGTTTAAGATCCAGACAGACTTGCCAGAGATACTTTTGGTCACTCCCTTTTGACCCAGACAACATTGGTTCTCTCCTGTAAGCTTATAGTAAGGGACAGTTACCAAAGTTTTCCTTAGAGTGGATTTGCTCACACAAAGCAAAGGATCTCTAATCCATCCCAACATTCAAAATCACCATATGACTGTGTGGATGGTAGTGTTTTTTTTTTAATTTCTTTTAACCACCTTTTTTTCCTGAGGACATACAAGTAGTGTTAAATGAGGCAAGAAAATCTGCCACTGAGAAGTTATACTTGGCCAAATGGAAAAGATTTTCTAGTTGGTGCTGTAAAAGAGGGAACAAGATCTATCCTAAGCAGGGGCTCCTCTGCTTCTTGAATGACTATGTAAACTGCTCAACCTTCTTCTTGTGTCCACTGCTATCAAAGTACACCTTTCAACTATTCTGCCTGTCTGCCTTTAAAGCCCTCTTTCTTTACTATTTCAAATTAAAACAATTTTTGCAAGGGGTATTACATATTAGAGCACCTTATAAACAGTAGAAGTTAACTCTGTCTCTCTTTTAAACCTGTATCCAGTGCTTTATAATTTCTTATGTAGGAGACAGCTTTGCTCCTTGCCGTGACTTCTGCTAGATGGGCATGTGAATTACAGGCCCTGACATGTATGCAGTTTTTGATCTTTTATAAAGACAAGTTGATCTTGTGGCCTATTTAATCCGACTATGGCAGAGAGAACCTTAGTATACTTTATATAAAACCGAGATAGATATAGCTATGTTGTAGGAAACAAATTTGGAGCTAGAGGAACATAAATGGTTAACTGGAAGGAGTGTGATTGGTAAGAGTATAATGCATGGGTAAAGGGAGGGGGGGAAAGAGGGATGCTAACTCTGGTATGTAAGATGTGTAAGTTCAGGTGTGTAGAGGATATTGCGGACAACTAGGGTAGATGTCTTACTTTGAGAGGCATATGGGATGGTCAAACATTAGCACTGGTAAACGTCCTAGATCTGCATCAAAGACAGGAGAAGAACATTAAAAGAGGTAATATTAGAATTAATAGCTCAACACTGATAATGAGAGACATTTGGAATTTGATCAAAAAATTGTCATAGGTCCTGAAATGGCAAAACAAAAAAAAAAGATGGGGGGCTAGATGTTTGTCACCGTACCTCAAGATGTTTGGAATGAAATATCTAGTAAAAGAAATAAGTTAAAGGTTGTAATATATGTATTATGCCACAGTGTGGATCCTGAACTAATCTGGAGAAACTGTATATAACAGAGGAGCATAGTGTGTATATAATAGAAGGAAGAGATGCATATAATAACTTTATCAGATCATGCGCCAGTTATAATAAGGCAAGAAAAGTAAGATGATGAGAATAGTGATAAACACCGGCATTTCCCAGTGCATTTTAGTTAAAAAAGAAGTTAATTGAAAAGATGGATTAATGATGCTTTAAGTGAACTTTTGATAAACCACTGAAATACTACTGAGGGAAAAGCAACAATGTGGAAGAGTGTGAAGGAAATGCTTCAATTTTTGATGAAGACAAGGGAGGAATAGAATGAGAGCAGTAGCAGATATTTCAAAACAAAAAAATACAGAAGGTAAAATGAATGCCAGAAAGCATAGAGGGTCAGTAGATGGTTAGACTTATGAACTTCAGAAAACAAGGGGAAAAATTGAACAGTATTTGGATCTGATAAATGAAGCTAGAAAAGTGGCATTGGCCTTAACGTGTTTTGAGGATAATTCTCTGAGCATTAAACTCCTGGGATAAAGACATAGGCTACAAATGATGGAGAAAATTAAGAAGCTGAGAGATCCATTGTCAAGGAAGCTAGAGAAGGGAATGGAGAAAAGTACTGGAGGGGCTACGAAAATATTGTGAAAGTCTTTATGAAGGTTAGGCATGGACAAGAAGGAGGTATGTTATTTAGCAGGAGAGTATTTGTAATGATTACAAATGCCAGAGATAGATGAGCAAGGGAGGGGAAGGCATTCTTATTGAAATAAAAAAAGAGAGGAAATAAGAAGCTGTACACACACAGGCCACTGGAAATGGACGGGATTATGTGGAACATCAGTGGAAATGTCGAAATTGAAAGAGGACCTTCTATTGTAATGTAGGTATAAATTGTTCAATGGAGCGAAATGGGAGGAAGTACCATTGTTATGGGAAAAAACAGTGATTGCAGTTATATTGAAGGAAGATGAAGACCCAGCTGACCCAAGATCATATAGGTCAGTTTCAGCATTAAACTACAATTACAAAATTTATGTGTATAATGGCTTAGGAGATTAACAGTAAAACCTCCAGTGATAATAGGACTAGACTAATGTGGCTTAATGAAAGTGCAGTGAATTGGAGGAGTGTTACATTCCCAAAGTGCTACCTCTCAGATGGACATGCTAAACCATTATCCCGTCTGCTTGGGCTGGTGGTAGTGCTGAAGGTAAAAGATTCTTTGGCACTTGTATGAGTAGGGGTGCTTTATTAAAAGAATCATGATTGCAAAAATAATTTTCATATAAAAAACTCACTGTATAGGCTCACACCCCTTTTTCCACAACTAAAACCTGGGAGTTCCCACTTTTTCTTACTCATAAGCTCATCACACCTTGCTTTCCACATCAAATACTTGAAAAAAATAATCTTGTCTATTATGTCAATTTTCTGTCTTCAAGTCGCATCATATTTTCCATAAAATAGAATACTCATTTCAGTTTTTCCTACCCCTTGTTTATTCATTAACTTTGTAATTTTCCAAAAAATGTGTACTACATAAAAATTGCTTGATCATTTCTTCCTCTCCAAAGACATGACTGTTTCTTTTTAATTGTTTTGTTTCTACATCATTAAAGCCATAAGTGGTATTTACGTAGTCTTAATAAAAATCTTTCCTCTCACATATCACAGTACCTTTTTTTTCTGTATCTCTTCACAACTTTAACATATTTTTCCGTAGTTCAACATGAAAATAGTTTCTATTTTTGGCTGACATTTTTCTTTTCTACTGTACACATCCTGTTTTTCACACTAAACATGTTTATTATATTCTTTTAATCCTCTTCATCCGCTACGATTTGTCTTTATTGCTTCTGTCATCATCAGATCTTCAGTAATTCCTCATATTTAACTGACAAAATTTTACCTAGTACACTTTCTCTTCTGTATCTTATTTTTAACATCCATAATATAAGTAACATCATCAAAAATATTAAAGAAGTAATCAAACCTAATTTCCTTATCTTATTACACAAAATGCATCTCAGTTGGATTTAATTTAGAACCCTGTATCACCAAGAAAATAGTTTTCAACAATTCATTTTCCTTTGCTGTGCAAAACGGCAAGAGTAAGAAGTTCCTCATGATGCAGGCCAGTTCCCCTTCGGTGTCACTATCACTTTGAGCTTCCATTGAAAAAAGGCATATACATAATGGGACTCATCCAGTAAACAAAGCAAATGTATAAAATAAAAATAAAAATATGTGCCTCTAATCAAGCCCTCGGGCCTTCTTTTTCCTACTCCGAGCTGTAACCACAGTACATTCCAAACAGCAAGGAAACATGGACCAAGGAACTTGACTTCACTGGGGACAAAATAATGGAAGTAGTGCTAAAGCTAAGACTTCATGCGGCAGAATGAGGTATTCAGTAAATTCCAACATGATTCACTGCTATTATGTCTTGTTAGACTGACCTGATCTAGATGTTCTTCGTGTTTCACTGTTGCAGTCATTACATTTGGGTTATCTGCTTGCAGGTTGCCCTCAGTCGGGCTGATTAACAAAGTCTTGGGTCCTGCGTCGGTTGCTGTCCCTTCTTCCATGATGTCAGGGTATAAAACATGCAGCCGACGCCATTACACCAGTCTTTCTTGTCGTGCGGTGCCCGAAGCAGAAGCAGTTTGCAAGTGCCAGTCGGACGACTCATGAAATTTTCGTTTTTGAGTTTCAGAACCGAAGTCTTCAACTAAAGCTAAGTACCCCGCTGGGGAAACTTTTTCTTGTTCCTTACCGATTTCAATAAAAGTTAATAATTGCATTACTTGTGGAAAGAAAATACCTCATAAAATTTTCATTCGTACTGTATTCCTTGCCTAGGCCCTGACCACGACATACCTTGCTGTCGGTTTTATGCTTTATTTAATCAGCGCACTATCCGTCATCTGTATATTTTCGGCTCTAAATATTTCTGTTCTCGGTTTAATTATCCAGAAATGTCAACAGTTAGCCATCCGACTAGCGGGATTCTGAAAAAACGCAAAGATAAAGACAGAGACAGGCCGCCGAGGTCCAAAACTGCCGACGATGCTTCTCCTAAGCCAGTCGCCAGTTCGCCGGTATGCAGTGAGGCACTTTCGCAGCCCCTGATACCCGCTACTTCTGATTTGCAGGCCAATGCTGAGACCCTTTTGGAGTCCGGTATGCCTCGAGATGCTTCAACTGTGGAAGCCGTGGATGTCTCTACCTTGGATGGGTCCGGAGCCACTGTGCAGGCACTGGCTTCTGAGGGTGTATTCTGGCCTACGGACTTGCATATTAAATCGACACCTCCTTCATTACTTAGGCCTAAATCTCGATCTATGTCTAAAAAACTGGCGCCCAGGCCACATGCTCAGGCCTCTATGCTTAAAAAACAAATGATAAGAATAGTTGAAGATCTAATAACTCTAATCGGGGGTAGCCAACCCCCCCCCCCTTCTAAGAGGCCTAGGACTGAGGTTGATTATGAATATTCTTATCAGGATTCTGTTTTTTCTGACTTTTCTGATGATCTGGATTTGTCCTTACCTACTTATGAGAATTCTGATGCAGAGGACTCTATTCCCTCTGCTTCCCCTCCTGAGGATTTTTCTTTTGGGGAAACCTTACATACTCTTAGGGAGCATTTCCACTGGGAAAGCCAGGATTTTTCTGATTCAAAAAAGAGGCTTAGGGAGTTTCTTCTCCTACCTCAGCATAGGCCTTTAGCTGTTCCTCCTGTACTAGACATTGTTGATACTTTCTCGGAATCTAGTTTGGCCCCTGATTCCCTGCCTCCTGCTTCCAGAAAACCTGACAGATATACAGGGTCCCTGAGACCCACAAGTTCCTTTTCAAAAATCCTATTGCAGATCCAGAGACTATTTCACAGGGGCCCAAGGGCATTAAGACTTCTACTGCTAAAAATCCTACGCCTTCTGATAGAGACTCCAGGGCGCTGGATAGATGGGGTAAGAAGGTTTACACTTCTGCAACCTTGGCCATTAGGGCTTTAAACTGCCAGTTTCATATGTTAAAATATCAGCAACATGTTATTGGACTGCTTAAAAAGAAAATGATGATTCCTGACTGTGTGGAGAATAAAGAATTACAAGATTTAATGCATTCTGCCGAACAAGTTGAAAAACATACTTTGCAGTGTGGTTTTGATTCATTAGAGGCCTCTTGCAGGGCTGCTGTTACTGGGTCTGTGCTCAGAAGGCATGCTTGGCTTAAGGAGCAATCTTTGCCTGATCATGTTAAAGCTAAATTGTTGGATGCTCCTTTAAATCAGGACCACCTGTTTGGCAACAAGGCTGAGGAAGTTCTTAAAAAGATGGAAGATAAAGCTAAATCTATGCAAACTGTTAAAGATTTTTTAGATGTTCAGCCTCCTAGATTTAGTAGGCAGTGGCCCTCTAAGAATTGGCCCTTTTCAGCCCCTTCCAGGTCTTCTCAAGCCAAACCCAGACATAGCAAAACCCCCAGGTTTCAGTCCCAGGGGACTTGCAGAACTAAGCAGTGGGGGGCCTCCACTTCCAAGTTTGGGAATAATAAGACTCCCCACTGTGGTAAACTGTCTCAGTGACTTCCTTTTAAAATTTCCAAGCACTTATCAACTGACTGCCCCTTTGGGGGGAAAGATTGCTCTTCATGCAAAGAATTGGGAACTCATTACCCAGGACAAATGGGTTTTAAATATAGTGTCCCAGGGATACAGATTTCACTTCCACACATTGCCAGCACCAAGTGGGTGGCCGGACCTACCCTCAAATCAGTGGGCCGAGGCCCAAAAACATGTACTTTCTCTCTTAAGCATGGGGGCTATTCAACTGGTACCAGAAGAGGAAGAGAGACAAGGTTTCTACTCAAGACTTTTCCTGATAAAAAAGACGATTCATGGTGTCCTATCCTGGACCTGTCAACTCTAAACACCTTTTTGGAGATTCCAAAATTCACGATGCTGACTCTTCACCAATTACTTCCAGTGCTAGGCAAAGATGCATGGTTGGCAACACTAGATTTAAAAGAAACATACCTGCACATCCCAATCAGGGAATCTTGCAGAAGATAATACCTACGCTTCAAAGTAGGCTATACACGCACTATCAGTTCTCTGCACTGCCCTTTGGCTTATATACTGCGCCCAGGGTATTCACAAAGTGCCTAGCTCCAGTTATTGCATTTTGCAGGCAAAGAAATATTCAAATATACACATACCTGGATGATTGTCTAATTCAGGCAGAAAGCCAGGACATACTTTTGAATCATCTGGCCTTTGTAAAAAGGGTTCTAACTTGTCTGGGGTACAGCATAAATGAAAAGAAATCACACTTGGTACCCTGTCAACAAATTATAATCCTGGGAGCAAGCTTGAATACAACTTCCCAGATGGCTTACTTCACTCCAGAAAAGCAAATTCATTTGACAACCTACTTCAAACAAGTGGCCACAAAAATACTGCAAGCCTTGGGGTTCATGGCCTCCTGCATTCTTCTAATTCCATATGCAAGACTGCATATGAGGAAACTACAGTGGTATCTAAAAAGCCTATGGTGTCAGCATTCTCAAGACCTAGAAACGATGATTCCTATCATACCTTGCCTACGCCTAGAGTTCCTTTGGTGGGCAGAGGCCTGCCACCAAAACAAGGGACTACCTTTCACACCACCCCCTGCCACCCAAACCTTAACAACAGATGCATCAGACTATGCATGGGGGACACACCTGGCAGGGAAGTGCATTCAGGGCAAATGGAACCCAAGTCAAATGCACCTGCATATCAATCAAAAAGAAATGTTAGCTGTACAGAATGCTCTGACAGCCTTCAAGGACCACATTCTTCCAGGACAACTAATGGTAAAGACGGACAATGCAACTATTATCTGGTACATAAACATGCAGGGGGCTACACATTCTTACCATGGCATTGTGGAACACAGCCTTGAGCTACCAAGTGTACCTACAAGCTCAGTTCCTGCCAGGAAAATTAAATACACTGGCAGACGGACTAAGCAGAAACCTCATGGACCCACATGAGTGGAAACTGGAACCAAGGATTTTCAACATGTTGACAAGCAAATAGGGGAGCCCAGATACAGACCTGTTTGCATCTCCCCCAGAACTACCAATTGGACAAATTTTGCACAAGTACGCCCCACACACAAGCCTGGAAAGTGGATGCTCTGCCCTTCAGCTGGAAAAACCTATCAGTCTATGCCTTCCCCCCCCTCTGCCTCTGCTCTCCAAAGTACTATTAAAAATCAAACAGGACAAACCCAGGATACTTTTGATTGCTCCAGACTGGCCGCGCCAACACTGGTACCCCCTCCTGTGCAGTGTGTCGTAGTTATCTCCATGACACCTGCCTCAGACTCCTTCCCTGCTGTCTCAGCAGGGGAACCAGATTCTGCACCCTCAGCTTCCAACACTGAACCTTGCAGCCTGGCTAATTACTTAATCTCTCCTTAACCATCCCTAAGCAAACCTGTGATGGATATCATTTTAGAGGCAAGGAGGCCTAGTACTAGAAAATGTTATGCTGAAAAATGGAAAAGATTCTGTGCCTGGAACCAAGCTCAAGGGATGAGCACAGCAGCACCCAATTTCCCTCAGATTTTACAATACTTAACTGAGATGCTTCACAAGGGCCAGTCTTTTTCCTAGATTAAAATCCATGCCTCAGCCATTTCAGCTTATTATAACACAGAAAATCCCCTCTTATCTTATCCACTGCTCAAGCAGTTCCTCAGAGGGGCCAAAAATTTGAGACCACCCAGGAGAGCTCCAACCCCAGCCTTGGACCTTAACTTTGTTTTGGAGAAACTCACTCTACCTCCTTTCGAGCCAGCTGCTACTGCAGACTTAAAATTTCTTTCTTGGAAAACAGCTTTCCTTTTAACAGTCACTTCACCTAGAAGGGTATCTGAATTACAGGCCCTTATGGCAGTGGAGCCTTTCATCATCTTTCATGCGGACAGGGTGTCCCTCGGAACCAATCCATCCTTCTTGCCCAAGGTGGTATCCAGTGTGGCTCTTAATCAGTCTATTCATTTGCCAACCTTCTTTCCCTATCCACAGAATAAAGGGGAAACGGATACTGCATTCCTTATATGTGCACAGACAACTTAGATTCTACTTGGACAGGACTAAACCTCAAAGGAAATCTGAACAACTGCTGGTGGCATTTGCTGCAGGGGCAGAGGGGAAGGCTATTTCAAAGCAAACCATTTCTAAATGGATAAGCCATTGCTTTCATTTCTGCTATAAGCACCATGGAAAAACTATCCCCCAGGGGATCAGACCTCACTCCACCAGGGCTGCATCTACCTCTACAGCCTTTCTCAGAGGCTCCCTACCAGGGACATCCTAGAAGCTGCTACCTGGAGTTCTGTACATACTTTCACCAAGCATTATCATTTGCCAATTTTCTCTAAATCCAGAGCTGGCTTTGCCACTGCAGTCTTGCAGGGCCTTATAGCTGGCCCTAATGCTATCTAAATTCCTCCTCCCAACCATAGCTTTGGGAATCTACCCAAATGTAATGACTGCAACAGTGAAACACGAAGAACATAATACAGTTGTGTACACTTACCATAAGTGTAGATGTTCGAGTGTATTCACTGTTGCAGTCCTGGTTACCCTCCCTCCAGCCCCATAACTTCTTTAGGCTGTACCTGTACTTTCCTTTACTATGCTTAAAAGCCTTTTTGGTGTATTTGCTTTTTTGTTGGAGGTATATGTTTGTGCTTTTATGTTTAATTGCTTTCCATTAGGGGGGCACCTGACATCTGGGGCAAGAAAAACTGATGTAATGGCATCGGCTGCATGTTTTATACCCCTGAAGACCTGACGTCATAGAAGGGGGGACAGCAACTGACGCAGGACCCAAGACTTTGTTAATCAGGCCGCCTGAGGCCAACCTGCAAGCAGATAACCCAAATGTAATGACTGCAACAGTGAATACACTCGAACATCTGCATTTATGGTAAGTGTACACAACTGTACTTTCTTTATGTGTGTGTAAGGAAGTGGACAGGAAGCTCTGTGATTGTGATCTTTGTAGATTTCACCTGGTCCTGCACCACAGGCTTATTGTATAATGAATGTGGTAAGAATGGGTAGAAAAGTGGTTTTATGATGGAGAAGAGGTTGTAATAGCTGGAAGGCGCTGTCAGTGTGTGAACATATGTAGTGGTGGTGTAGAGTTGTCTGTTCTGTGTGCATTCCTTTTTTAGTAGGTTTCCCTGGACTTCATGCAGAGTATGGAAAACTGTTTGTTTAATTTCAGATGATACCAAGGTTCTTAAAAATGGATGACAGATGAGGGTGCAGGCACCTAATCTTTAAAGACACTAAATATGTGATTTAAAACGTAGCAACTTTACTTTACCCCTTCCATGTGTGTGATGTTGCTCCTGCGGGTAGTGGCAACTATTTAGCTAAACATGCTGAAATATGACTTGGCGTTATCGGTATTAAACTTTAAACCATTAGACATCGAACACAGAATGAAAGAAAAGTTGCAGAAGTAGATTTGATACTGGGACATAGCACAGGAGTACAGAGTCTAAAACTAAAAAGGTAATGATACTTTGTCTAATACTGCAGTATTGGTAGGGCCATGTACATTTATGGAGGTCTTATAGGGGACAAGATGCCATATGCTGGGATGGTGCAGAATCAGAGCATATGAAATAGATAACCATTTGTACTCAGAAAAAAAAGAAAAATTATTTGTTGAGTGAAATGTGTATAAAAGCAGCTCTCTCGAAAAAAAAAGAATGAAAACGCCGGAGATCATCGAATCTTAAAAATAACTCTTCTCCTTTAAACTTATTTTGCTTGCCCCCGTGCACCTCCTACCCCAAGACTTATATATATCAACCCCGAGAACACCGTACCTCATAGAAAAGAGAATATTCCGAAAAACGGCTTTTCAGACTTAGTATATGCAAGTCTGATCTTTCAGTCATTCAGTCTCTGTTTTTGGGACTTGCTGTAGTGGGTCCCAATATTTCAAATGGTTACCGTAAAAAAGCACTTAGGTGAACATGCAGTGGATTAACACTACAAAGGAAAGATATGTAGGATAGAGCATGACCACCCGATCAGTAGAACACAGTTTAATCAGGACATGACAAAGTATTTTTCAGCAATGTATGTAGCTGTTAGGTGGAGCACTTATGGATTGTTGAAGGTGAGGCTTTTGTAACTTTTTATATGTAAGTTTTGGATCCCTGGAGGTATGGGATGTACATTGGAAGCAGCTGCTTAAACTTACTGCAACAGGTGGGTAAATTGGCTAGGCTCCATTTTCAACTCCTGGTTTATTATGTTTTGTTTTACTTATGTCACCCTATATCAGGCTGCATAACTAGAGACTGGGGTGCGAGTCCCATTACGCTTCATATTTGCATACTGCACGATCAAGAGCAAGTGGTGTAACTCTTGTGCTCCTGGGTTACCACTAAAAAGGTACTGTGGCCTCAGTGATTCTGCATGGTTAAGCAAATGAAGTCTCAAACTCCCTTTTCTGTTGCAAGACAGAAGTCATCAGTTTACTCATGTTTTATAGTTTTAGTAGCTAAAAATGACTATAGCTGGTCAGTGAGAGTACCTCCAGGGCTTTAGCAGCAGTAATTTGCATTCACTGGTACTTGTGGCTAAGCCATAAGGACATCTTGTTTTTTTTCTCCATCAGCAGATTACTGCTATTCAGTTTGGTGGCCTATAAGCAGAGGGTCTGAGTTAAGACTTTCATGCAGCAGAATGGGCCATTCACTAAATTCCAGCATGATTCACTGCAGTCAAAAATTGTTTAAATTGCCATGGCTGAACTGAGGCGACATGTGTAGAGTAATAAACTTTCTGCTTAGGTTTTGGTTACTTTTCTATTTTGGAGGACCTCTTTCAATCCACAGCTTCTTCCTTATGCCATGCAAACCCAGAAACATGTTCAGTAGCTTCAAGTTGCCTATCGGAACTAGGAGATTTGTTATGTTTTTCTTTATTTGCTAACTAGGTAAACCCACTGGACTCAGGGGCAGCACATAATATCTGTGCAGTTTAGTGATTTGCTTAGTCTCACATTAAGCAAAACAAAACAAAGCCCTTTAGGAAGGCTGAAAGGATTTTTATTTCCTTTTCAGGCAGCAAAGAAAGGTCAGCCTGTCTCAGAGCAGTTCATTGCACATGGGTTGTCTTCTAGTATTTTTTTGTTACACCCACCATGGCAGGGCAAATCCAGGCAAAGTGAAGGCACTTCACTAGGACCTTTTCATCATCAGTGGCATTTTGGAAGGGAGTGAACTGTAGAAGTATTGTAGAGTCAGCAACTTGGTCCTCCATCCGTACCTTCACGAAGCACTACAAACCGTATGCTTTTCTATAGCTAGTGCAGGTTTTGCAAGGACTGTTATCCAGTTGTTCTTGAACCCTTATCCTTCCTCCTTCCAGGTTGGGTAAGCTTTGGAATCTATCTTTATGCCAGTAAGGCAGCCTGTTTAACAGTAGATGTTTGTAGAACACGCTGCCTTACTGGCAGTACCCTTTTTGTTGGGTGTATATAGCTGGTTGTAGGAGGTGCTGTTTGGTTCAGCAATGTTTGTGTGTGTGTGTGTGTGTGTGTGTGTGTGTGTGTGTGTGTGTGTGTGTGTGTGTGTGTGACGTTTAGTACAGAACAGCAAGTGTTTCTGTTGGAACCTGCAAATCTGAAAAGGGTCCTGTCTGTGTGTAAAGGACTCTCCTGATCTTGGCTAGGTGATTCATTCTCCACCCTCACAGGAAATGAGAGCAGATGTTATTCATATTTCACTGTTGCAGTCATTACACTTGGGTTATCCGCCTGCAGGTAGCCCTCAGCCGGCCTGAATATCAAAGTCTTGGATTCCTATGTTGGATGCTTTCTCTTCTTCCATGATGTCAGGTTGTCAGGGGTATAAAACATGCAGCCGATACCATTACATCAGTCTTTCTTGCCGCGCGGTGCCCGAAGCAGAAGCAGTTCATAAGTGCCGGTCGGCCGACTCCTAAAATTTTCGTTTTCGAGTTTCAGAACCAAAGTGTTCAAAAAAGCTAAGTACTGTGTTGGGGATCCTTCTTGCTGTTAACCGATGTCAGTAAAAGTTAACAGTTGTATCACCTGTGGAATGCAAATACCTCATAAAGATTTTCATTCGTACTGCATTCCTTGCTTAGGCCCAGACCACGACGTCCCTCGCTGTCAGTTTTGTGCCTTATTCAACCCTCAGACTATTCGTCGTCGATTTATTTTTGCAGCAAATTATTTTGGTACTCTCTTTAACTATCCAGAAATGGCTTCGGTAAGCCATCCGACTACTGACATTCCGAAAAAACGTAAAGACAGAGACAGACTGTATAGGTCCAAAGCTGCCAACGCTTCCGTTAAGCTAGTCGCCAGTTTGCAGGTACTCATTGAGGCGCTTTTGCAGCCATACTTCAGATTCGCAGGCCTCTACTGAGACCCATTCAGAGTCTGGTATGCCGCGAGATGCTTCTTCGACTATGGGACCTGCGGATGTCTCTACCTTGGATGGGTCCGGAGCCACTGTGCAGGCACCGGCTTCTGAGGGTATATTCAGGCCTACTGACTTGCATTTCAAACCAACACCATCTTCTTCTCTCGACCCACACCTAGAAAACAGACGTCCACACCGGATGGTCAGGCTCATATGTCTAAAAAACAAATTATAAGAATGGCTGAAGACCTTATTACTTTAATTAGGGGAAGTCAGCCTTCATCCTCTAACAGACCTAGAACTGGTTTTCCTTCTGATTCTTCTGATCAGGATTCTGAAATTTCTGTTTCTTCTGATTACCAGAATTTTCCCTTATCTACCTATGAGGATTCTGATGCAGAGGAGTCCATTCCCTCTGGTTCCCCTCCAGAAGATTTTTCTTTTGGTGAAACCTTGCACACTCTCTTAGAGAGCATTTCCACTGGGAAAGCCAGGATTACTCTGGCTCCAAAAACAAGCTTAGAGAATTTTTACTTCTCCCTCAACACAGGCCTTTAGTGATCCCTCCTGTCCTGGACATTGTAGATTATGCCTTCTTGGAATCTAGCCTGGCTCCAGGCACTTTACCTCCAGCTCGCAGGAAGCCTGACAGGTATTAGAGTACCTGACTCTCACAAGTTCCTCTTCAAGAATCCTGCTGCAGACCCAGAGACCATTTCCCAAGGAACTAAAGGCATTAAGGCTACTACTGCCAAAAACCCTACCCCCTCTGATAGAGATTCCAGGGCCTTCGACAGATGGGGTAAGAAGGTATACACTTCTGCTACTTTGGCCATTAAGGGCCTTAAACTCTCAGTTTCATATGTTAAAGCATCAGCAGCATATTATGGGACTACTTAAACAGAAAATTATGTTGATTCCTGACTGTGCTGAAAATAAAGAATTACAGGATTTAATGCATTCTGCTGAGCAAGTTGGTAAACATACTTTGCAATATGGTTTTGACTTTTTAGAAGCATCTTGCAGGGGTGCTGTCACAGGGTCTGTACTTAGAAGGCATGCTTGGCTTAAGGAGCAAAATTTACCAGGTCATGTTAAAGCTAAATTACTGGATGCTCCCTTAAGCCAAGACCGCCTGTTTGGCAACAAAGCAGAAGTCGTCCTTAAAAAGATGGAGGAAAAAGCTAAATCTGTGCAAACAGTTGAAGATTTCCTGCAAGTACAGCTTCCCAGATTTAGTAGGCATTAGCCTTCTAAGAATTGGTCCTTTCCTGTCTCTCCCAGGCCTTCTCGGTCCAAAACCAGGAACAGCAGACCACCTAGGCCACAGTCTGAAGGTACTCGCAGGCTTAAGCAGTGGGGGGCTCCCACTTCCAAAGCTGGAAGTAGTAAGACACACCCTATAGAAAAATGTCGCAATGACTTAAACCTTCCAAGCCCTGCTCAACTGCCTGCTCCCTTAGGGGGAAGGATCGCCCTGCATGCAGAAAACTGGGAACTCATTACCCAGGACAAATGGGTTTTGAATATAGTTTTCCAAGGATACAGATTCCACTTCCACACCTTACCAACCCCAAACGGTTGCCAGACCTACCCCCAAATCAGTGGGCAGAGGCTCAACAGCAGGTACTCTCTTCTAATTATCAGGGCTATTCAGCCTGTCCCAGCAGAAAAAAGGGGACAAGGTTTTTACTCAAGACTTTTCCTGGTACCCAGAAAAGACAGCTCCTGGCATCCTATCCTGGACCTCTCTATTCTAAACACCTTTTTGGTAATCCCAAAATTCAAAATGCTAACACTTCAACAGCTGCTTCCTATGCTAGGCAAAGATGCCTGGTTGGCAACCTTAGACTTAAAGGAAGCTTACCTACACATTCCAATAAGGGAATCTTGCAAGAAATACCTACACTTCAGAGCAGGCTCCATGCACTATAAGTTCTCTGCACTTCCCTTTGGCTTATCTACTGCGCTCAGGGTATTCACGAAGTGCCTTGCTGCAGTCATTGCATTTTGCAGGTAAAGAAATATTCAAATATATCCATACCTTGATGATTGTCTAATTCAGGCAGAAAGCCAGGGTTTGCTACTAAAGCATATGGCATTTGTAAAGAAACTTCTAACCTCAGTGGGGTACACCATAAACGAAAAGAAATCTCATCTAGTACCCTGCCAACAAATTATATTCTTGGGAGCAAGCTTGAACACAACTTCCCAGATGGCTTACCTCACGCCGGAGAAATAAGTTTATTTGACAGCCTACTTCAACCTACTGGCCACAAAGACCCAGCTATTTAAAAGGAAAATCCTGCAAGCCCTGGGGTTCATGGCTGTTCCATCCTACTAATTCCATATGCAAGACTGCATATGAGGAAACTACAGTGGTATCTAAAAAGCCTATGGTGTCAACATTCTCAGGACCTGGAATCAATGATTCCTATCATTCCTTGTATAAACAGAGTTCCTTTGGTGGACAGAGGCTTGCTACCACAACAAGGGGCTCCCATTCAGTCTACCCCCTGCTGCCCAAACCCTAACAGACGCATCAGACTATGCACGGGGGGCTCACTTGACAGGACAGTGCATTCAGGGCAAATGGAACCCGAGTCAGATGCACTTGCATATCAATCAAAAAAAAATGTTAGTTGTACAGAATTCCCTGACAGCCTTCAAGGACCACCTTCTTCCAGGACAATTATTGGTAAAGACAGACAACACCACTGTTATGTGATACATAAACAAGCAGGGGGGAACCCACTCGTACCCTCTCTGCAGACTTGCCATGGCTCTGTGGAACACAGCCTTGAGCTACCAGGTTCACCTACAAGCTCAATTCCTGGCAGGCAAGCTAAATTCACTGGCAGACAACTTAAGCAGAAATCACATGGACCCACACGAGTGGAAACTGGTACCAAAGATATTCAACCTTTTGAGAATCAAATGTGGGAATCCAGCGATAGACGTTTGCCTCCCCTCAGAACTACCAATTGGACAAATTCTGCACAAGGACTTCCGACAGTCAAGCTTGTAAAGTGGTTGCACTGTCCTTCACCTGGGAAAGCCTCTCAGTTTATGCCTTTCCCCCTCTGCCTCTCCTCTCAAAGGTTCTGCTAAAGATCAAACAGGACAAACCAAGGACAATACTGATTCCACCAGACTGGCCATGTCAGCACTGGTACTCCCTCTTGCACAGTATGTCAGTGCTGGAACCATGGCACCTGCCTCAGACCCCTTCCCTGCTGTCCGAACAGGAGGGCCAGATTCTGCACCCTCAGCTTCAAACCCTGAACTTTGCAACCTGGCTAATTCCTTGAGCTCTCCAGTAGCATCCGTCAGTAAGCAGGTGCTAGATGTCATTTTGGAGGCAAGGAGGCCTAGTACTAGAAAATCCTATGCTGAAAAGTGGAAAAGTTACTGTTCCTGGAGACAGACTCAGTGGATGGGCACAACAGTGCCCAGCTTACCGCATATTCTTCAATACTTAACAGAGATACTCCACAAGGGCCTTTCCTTCTCGTCAATTAAAATTCATGCCTCTGCCATTTCAGCACATTATAATACTGAACCCACCCCTCTTCTCTCACCCCCTGCTAAAGCAATTCCTCAGAGGGGCCAAAAATATAACACCTCCCAGGAGAGCCCCTACTCCAGCTTGGGACCATAACCTTGTATTGGAAAAGATCACTCTACCTTCTTTTAAGTCAACTGCAACTGCAGAGTTGAAATTTCTTTCTTGGAAAACAGCCTTCCTTCTAGACATCACTTCAGCAAGAAGAGTGTCTAAATTACAGGCCCTCATGGCAGTGGAGCCCTTCATCATCTTCCGTGCACCATGCAGACAGGGTGTCTCTCAGGACCAATCCTTCCTTTATGCCGAAGGTGGTGTCTAGTGTGGCCCTTGATCAGTCCATTCATTTGCCTCCTTTTTTCCCAAATCTACAAAACAAAGGAGAACAAACTGCACTCTTTGCACGTGCACAGACAACTTAGATTTTATTTGGACAGGACTAAGCCTCTCAGAAAATCTGAACAGCTGCTAGTTGGCTTTGTTGCAGGGGCAGAGGGGATGGCTATTTCAAAGCAAACCATTAATAAATGGATAGCCCATTGCATTCATTTCTGCTATAAGCACCATAGAAAGCCTACCCCACAGAGGATAAGATCACATTCCACCAGGGCTGCATCTACTTCTACAGCCTTTCTCAGAGGTATCCCTACCACAGACATCCTAGAAGCTACTACCTGGAGCTCTGTACATACCTTCACCAAGCATTACCACATGCCTATTTTTTCTAAATCCAGAGCTGGTTTTGCCACTGCAGTTTTGCAGGGCTTAATAGCTGGTCCTAATGCTCTCTAACTTCCCCCTCCCTTCCTTAACTTTGGGAATCAACAGTGCAGCAGTGAAACACAAAGAACATAGTACAGTTGTTTACACTTACCATAAATGTAGATGTTCGAGTGTATTCACTGTTGCAGTCCTGTTACCCTCCCTCCAGCTCCCTGACTTCTCTTGGCTATACCTTTCTTCTTGTTTAGTGTATTTCAGCTTTCTGGTGTATTTGCTTTTTGTTGGAGGTGTAATCTAACATATAATTGCTTTCCATTATGGGGGCACCTGACATCTGGGGCAAGACAAACTGATGTAATGGTGTCGGCTGCATGTTTTATACCCCTGATGACCTGACATCATGGAAGAAGAGACAGCATCCGACGCAGGACTTTGATATTCAGGCTGGCTGAGGGCTACCTGCAAGCAGATAACCCAAATGTAAAGACTGCAACAGTGAATACACTCGAACATCTACATTTATGGTAAGTGTACACAACTGTACTTTCTGAGCTCTGACAGACCTCTAGGGGGAAGAGTAGCAGGGTACTACTACCCATATGCCGTTAAGGCAGTGTGTTCTATGAAAATCTAGTGTTATATGTAAGTGGAACCTGTGCAACTGTACTTTTCTTTTCATTCCTTTTTGTTTACATTCCTTTATTACAGCTGCAGATCAGGAATGGCTTCTTAAAGTCACCTGTACGTAATTTATTTATTCATTTATTTTACATTTGTTGACTGGGAAAGTCCCACTGGATGCATGTCCATTTTCAGCAGACGTCCAGGGAGAAAAGCTCCACAGTTAAATTTAAGAAAATAAGAAAATTATAAGGTGTATACAGAAGGATTCAAATTAACATAGATAGTACCAGACTTAACAGTGACAAGTAACATAGTATTCAAGCTTATTTCAAATTAACATAGCTAGTACCAAACTTAACATAGACCAGTAACATAACATTGAAACTTAAGATTTAACATATTTTCATAGACTAAACACATCTTTTTAGTTTTAGGTTGAAGCATTACATAATGGTTAAAATTGTGAGTAGGGGTAGCATTATTGCTTTATACGGTAGAATTGTGAGCATGTTAGCCAGGTTGGGAGTATAGTAGCAGGAGAAGAGACAGACTTGGGTAATTGGATAGGAGGTTAGGTATGAAAAGCAGGAAAGTGTAGTAGCTTAAGTACGTAGAAAGAGTAGAGGTGTAGAGTGAAAAGTAAAGTTTAATGGATAGATAACAGTGACCTAGCAGTGATAAGTGGGTATTAGACTAAGCAGTAGAATTAGAGTTGGAACTGGTTGGAAGCTAAAAAAGCTGCATTCGTTGGTGATGAAGCTGAAGTCTGTGGGCAGGAGAAGGGGGGAAGTGGGAAGGTCAGCCAGGTGGGGAACATGTGCATATCCATGTGCGCTTTAGGTATTCTTTTGGGAGTCTTTTAAATGTAACCTTTAAGACTGCTGAGATAATAGCTGTAGGTAGGGAGTTCCAAATGTTTCTTATGTAGTTAGGGAAGAGGGAGTCTCCTGCTGAGTTGTTGGTCTTCTTGACCTTAATTAGTTTTTTGCCGCTAGAGCGAGGTTGTCGGGATTTAGCTTGTGGTTCTAGTAGATTGGCCAGTGCTGGAGTTTTGTCTGTGAATAGTAGGAGATTGTGGGCAAAGAAAAGTTGATAATAGTTTAGAAGATTAGGGAATTCAAGCCAGTCAAGTTGTTGTAGGGAGTGGCAGTGGTGGGTATGGTAGGGGGCACCTGTAGCAAATTTTGCAATTTGATTGTAACAGGTGCTTAGTTTGGCAGTTTCGGTTTTGGGTAAGTTGGTGAGAATGAGTGAGGCATTGAATAGGTTGGAAAGGAGGTGAGTTTGGGCAATTGTTATCCTTGTAGGTTGTGTTAGAAATTATTTATTTTTATATAGACTGCCCAGTTTTGTTGTGGATATTTTTAATGGTTTGATTTATATGCTGATCAAATGTGAGGTTATTATCAGTGGTAATTCCTAGAAATTTAGTGCGAGTGTCGAGAGATGATAGTCCCATCTCTGGACACTATATTAAATGGGATGGGTAGTGTAAAAAGCAGTAGTTTGTTTTTGGGGGATTTAGTATTGGGGTTTTGCTAAGAAACCAGTTTTTGGTGGTGTGGAAGGCTTTTTGGGTTATGAAGAGGAGTTCCTGAGGGTCATTGACTGAACATACAAGTGTTGAGTCGTAAGCGTATTGTATAACTGCTGAATCTTGACAAATGCTGTGGAGGTTATTCGTGAAAATGGAAACTAGGAGGGTACCTAAAATGAAACCTTGTGGGACTCCTGTGGTGATGATTAGCAGTGTGGATATGTAGTTGTCTTCATTGCAGATAGTGCTGAAACCCAGCTAATTCTTGGTTACCAAGGCCAGGGTCAGTAAGGGCGTGTACTAGTTTAAGGTGGTTAACCATATCAAAGGCCTTTGGTAGGTCCAAGAATATGGAAAAGGTTAGATTGCCTGTGTGTTTGTTTTGATTGATGAAGTTTGTGAAGGAGAGTAGGACGGTGGTTGTGCTATGAGCTGGCCTAAATCCATGTTGGCTAGGAGAGAGAAGTTGGTTAAGTGGGTATGGCATAAGTTGGTGCTGTATACACTTCTCAAGTATTTTAGCTAGTGGAGACAGGATGGCTACGGAGCAGTAGTTAGTGAGCTCGGTGGTGATTCCGCCTTTATGGAGGTGGGATAATATAGGAGGTCTTCCAGATGGGTGGTATTTAGCTTTCTGAGATAGATCTGTTTAGTAGGATGGATATGGGGAAGGCAAATTCATTGACAGCCAACTGAAGGTATTCAGCAGGTAACCCTTCACCTGCTAGTGTAGTAGGTTTGTTTGGTTAGTAGCCCTTTGACATAGTTGGTAGGGATGGGTTGAAACTGGAAAGCAGTTTTGGATCTATGTACAGGTTCAGGGTGATTAGTAGTGGTGGTTGTTCATAGGTTCATAGGTAGGTACTAGGCTATCGGCCCAAGGGCCTATGTAAGCCTAGCCAGCAAGGTACCATAGCTTATGCCACCCAAGAAAGTTATTTTCCTGTGCCACTGTCCAGCAGAGACACAAAAGTGATTCCTGGGGTGTATTTCCCATTTCCCATCCACTCATCAAGATTTTTTTTTTTTTTGAAGAGTGCTAATGAAGAACTTTGCTTGACGTAGATGGGTAGCTTGTTCCAGAGTATAGGAAGTCTCTGGGACAGGAATCTATCCCTCCAGCATGCCCTGTTTATTGTGGTGACGAGGTTTAGGTCCCTAGAGCGTGTAGCTTGGAGGGATTGGGATTTGTTTAGGTGTAGCATGTCCTACAGCTCTGGGTTTGACATAGCTTTATATGTTAGGCAGAGATCACCTCGGAGTAGGCGATATGCTACGGAGTAAAGCTGGAGTTTTTTGAGGCGGTCAGTGTAGGGCATTTGTTTGAGGCCAGTAATCCTCTTTGTGAGGTACTTCTGTGGCCTTTCCAGCTGCTGCAGATGTCTTGTGAGGTACATTCTAAAAGGGGCGTTGTACTCTATAATGGGTCTCATGAGTGACGAGCAGAGGGGAACAATGACCTCTCTTTTTCCTGGATGAGAACCCTTTTATGATGAGGTGTGCCACATAGAAGGGCTTCCTGACTGCTGTGGTGATGTGACTATCAAAAGAGAGACTGCTGTCCACCTGAGTCCCAAGGTCTCTTATTACGCATTCGGTGTTGTAGGCTGCTTTTGAACAAGATTAGAAATAGTTTCAATTAAATATTTCTTAAATATGTCTGGTATATTTGTGATTTCGCTAGTGGAGTTAGGAGATGGAGTGGAGGGTCTGCCAGGGTGGAGTATTTTATTTATTCCTGCCCAGACTTTCTTGGGGTTATTTTGATGCTTGTGTTATTGCTGTAGGAAATACTTTTTATGTAGGAGAACTGCGTTTTTTGTCTGATTTGTGAGTTTTTGGAATTAGTCTGTTAGAAAAAAAATGCATCTCTGCTAATTATTCTACACAAAATGCATATTAACTTATTTCTTCACAAATATGTTTAATGAATTCTTTAATATTTGTTCATGTTAAAAATTATATGTAATGTAGATACATAGTTATGCAAACCACAATTACTTTTTGTAGTTCTGAGTGTTTCACAACTGCATTTTAATATCAAGCTGCAAGTGTATTAACAGATGACTGAAGGTAAACAAAAACTACTGAAGAGGTTAACGGATGTTACAAAGACTGGTTTCTAAAATCAAGAAAGAACACAAATGCATGTGAGCTTTGACCTTCCCAGGCTGGGATGGGTAGTTACAAGGAATGTTGGGGAGTTAGAATGTTACTGGTATTGAAACATTCAAGGTCAGGAAAGAAGACTGATTAACAAATTAGATGGCTTGTGTTTTTCTAAAACATTATTGTTAATAAAAACACAATTGTTGAGTGTTCACGTGCAGCACTAAGCGAGAAACACGAGGGTTTGCAGAAATCCTACTGGCCAATGTCGGTATTCTGCATGCATGATGTTAGTAAGAAAAGTCAATAAAAACTGTGTATTTTTGCTGCTTGGAGAGACTAATGTATGTCTCTCAGCACTGATGTATGTGAATTTAAATAAAAAGAAAATGTTTTGCACATCCTGAAGAGTTATTCTTGACTCAAGACTAAAAGGTAATTAATGTAATTTATGGATATTTTAAACTGCACTTTAACAGTTCCTTAGCTGCTGGGGTTTTCTGTGGGGTTTTCTGTGGCTCTCCAGTAATACCAAGCTTTGTTCCTTACTGAAATTCTCTTTTTAGTCGCTCTGGTAAATCAGGGAGCTGTTTTTTTGAGGTTAGTGGTCTGGGCTGGAGTGTGGCCATTTAGGATATATAGGAAGGTGTTATTGAAATGGCTTACAGCTTCTTCCAGGGGTAATACTTTTACTATGTTCCAGTTATGGTGTTTTAGCTCTAGTTTGAATTTGTTAGGGTCAAAGTTTTTTGTGTTATGGGTTGCTTGTGATATGGGGGTAGGGTTGGCCTAGGTTTTGAGTTTTAGCAGGAACGTGGGTTGATGGTCGCTGAGGGAGTCCGGGTGGATGCCTGCTTAGTACAAGGTGTTGGTCCTATTTATTAAGGTCCAGTCATGGAGGCTTTCTTTGGGTGTTTACATTACCTAGTCTAGTGCTAGCTTGGATAACGTATGAGAAATTTTAGAGGTTGATATGGTTTTGTGGGGTTAATGGCTGAACATGCATTTTAATCTATGTTAAAGTCACCGAGGACAATGTTTTCATTGGGGTAGGTTTTGGCTTGTCCATTGTAGGAAGGCTTCCAGGGTAGGGATGCTGTTACCTAGTGGTGTATAGCATGTGATAGTATTGATTGACTTTTTCTAGCTAAGTTTGTGTTTAGCTAGGAGGAGTTCAGAGTTATTGAAGAAAGGGATTTGCAGATTAATTTTGGTGATTTTTAGGGTATTCTTATAGAGTAATGCTACCCTTCCCCCTTTTTGTAGGTAGTTTTTCGTGGCATAGTATATTGTATCCAGTAGGCAGGAATTTATTGTCTGCTGTAGTGGGCTTTAGCCAGGTTTCAGTCAGTCATAATATATCAGGGCACTAAGTGGAGAGTAATACATGAAACAAATGTACATTAGTGTTAATACTTCGAATATTTAAGCTCAGAATTAGTAGGATCATTTTTGGTCTAGTAGTGGGTAGTTGGCTGAAGGAAAAGGTGGAGTTAGCTGGGGAAGTTTGCATAAGGTAGGCCCTGGATTTGGGTGCATGTCTCCTGCAAGGATCAGTTGGTAGTTTATGTGGTTTGGGAGTTTAGTAAGTTTAGTTAGGATGGCCATGTACTTGGTAGTAGTAGATCTAGGAGTGATTGGAAGTACAATGACTGAGTTAGGTGCTATCCTAGTGTTATGGAATAAGCTTAGTGATATGTGTTGGCTGTAGTGAGGAGTGTGAGGGATGTAACTGAAGGTATGTTTTGCAGGGGGTAGCATAGGTAGTATTTAATGTGGTATGGTAGGAGGTGAGGTAGAGGGTTAGTGTTAAGATAGTTAGGAAGGATAGATAGGATAGTGAGATTGCATGAAAGGGTAGTGGTTAACCTGTGGTTATGGGAGGGTTTCATTATTATAGGTGAGAATGTGGAGGGGGTTGTAATATGTTATAGGTTAGAGGAGGGTAGTGAGAGTGAGTGCCTGATTTGTGATTGGTCACATTTTGTTGTGTGCGGGGATGGCTAGGTCTAAGACTAGGAGTAGTGGGGGACGGGTGGGAAATGGGGGCAGAGTAGGGGAGAGGAGTGAGCCCGAGCAGTAGCAAGGGCTGCCCTGAGGTCTGCAGGTAAGGATCTTTGAAAAAACTGTCAGTAAGCTTGACAAGGGTATGATACACTAATTCAAGCTTTATTTGTTGAAATGTGACTATTAAGAAGCCAATTGTATGATATTACAGTTAATTGAATGTGGGGACAAGCAAGGAGCAGTGATAGGCTTTCAATTAAGGGGGGGCTTAGGAGCACAGTAGGGTTTAAAGCTAACATTACAGCAGTGCCAGGACACTTTCTGCTCAGCTGTGGCTGCTGAGGTAACAGTAACATAGTTGAATGACCTGAATTATGAATAAAGAACTGTTTTCAGCTTAGTTTTTGGTGTTTTCTCAACTTACAGTAGTTCTGGAGTTCTATTCCCGACACAGTGGATGCACTGTGGACTAAGAGATAAAAGGAGAAAATAAGCAGTCATATTAAGGAGTTTGGTAAAATCTATTTGTTGTGTAGAATAAATGTCAGCAGTTGTTTGGGGATATCAAGTAATAAAATAAGCTTTTAACTATTGTGCTAAGCATAAAAGAGGCTTTGAACAGTGAGCTGGTCTGAATTATAGTAATATAGTAGCAATAGGTCAGGAGAAGAAAAAACTGGGTCACGGGTAGCTACTGGAATCGGGGTTATTTAGTATGCTGTTAGTGCTAAAGGGGACATCACCACCCGATCAGTAGTGGGACTGGGTTCCAGATAGATGATTGAAAATTAAATATTAGGCCACCAGGTGGAGCTGCATACTGTATATGATAGTTGTAATTAGTTTATGATAAAATATTGTCAAAGAGTCAGTGCATTGTAAAGAGAATTTGCCATTGTCGGACTGGGATTGCCAGTCTATTTGGCTTAGTATGAGAATGAGTGCTAAAAAATAACGCAGTAGAAGGGGAGTTCCTAGGAGGATACAGTGTACAAACTAGCTAGGCATGGATAGGCCATACTTTCGTACCTGTACACTATGATTTGCAGCAGGAACTGGATGGTACAGGAGATATTGGGCAACCCCTGAGGTAGTAGTTACAATACATATAAAGACCACAAATAATATTGGAGGCTACGCTATTTAAAAAGAGCTAACCGCTGTTGCAGTTCATGTAAACACCACAAATAATGGAGGCTACACTATTTAAAAAGAGCTAACTGCTGTTGCAGTTCATGTAAACACCACAAATAATAATGGAGGCTATACTATTTAAAAAGAGCTAACCGCTGTTGCAGTGCCAGCCAGATTAACAGAGATAGATTACTGAAAATGTGGCATTAATCTCTTTAAATCCAAGTAACTTTAACAGAGATTAAACATACTGCATCGTTCCACACACAGCACAAGAGGTATCAAAACTAATTAACAGCAGCTAAGTCATAGCAGACACCATGCGCAGTACATTAATTATATACAAAGTTTGCCAAGTACAATCCCAAATGCAGTATATAATAAAATAGTTGTTACAGTTGTAATCCTTGTCCTTAAACGCTAGATATGCATACTTTGTCAGCAAAAAACTTCACAAAAATAGTTACAGCTCACATCTGTAGAATGCACACGGTGGACTGGTTGTACAGGGAAGGGCAGTCTACAGTTGGCAGTCAAACACTAAAGGATTTAAAACCTCGGACAGGTCAGGAGGTAGGGGGAGGCGTGAAAAAAGCACTAGGTAGATGCCTTGATGGTGTGCACTGAGGTCTGCAGGTAAGGGTCATCGCAAAAACTATCAGTAAGCTTGACAGTGGTATGATACACTAATTCAAGCTTTATTTGTTGAAATGTGACTATTAAGAAGCCAGTTGTATGATGCACAGTTAGTTGAATGTCGGGACCAGCAAGGAGCAGAGGTAGGCTTTCAATTAAGGGGGACTTAGGAGCACAGTAGGTTCTAAAGCTAATGGTGCAGCAATGCCAGGACACTTTCTGTACAGCTAGAGCCGCTGAGGTGTTCGGGGATTAACTACTGGCCCCAGGGATTCAACTGCAGATAGCATCTTGCCTGCTACCAGTCCACTGTAAGAGTAACAGAGGTAAATATTGTGTCTTTCGGCTTTTCCCTGTTAGGGGTCACCACAGAGGAACTCCGGTCCGCTAATAATTGGTAGTTGATTTTTACGTGCCGAGTTACCAGCCCTGATGCACAGCCTTCAACGAAGGTACGCCCATTCACGCACGTCTCCACGCAGAAGACGCTCTAGCTGAGAATCGAACTGGACAGCGTCTTACTGTGAGGCGACAACGCTACCGCAGCACCACCACCGCGGATCAGAGGTAAATAACCTAAATTATGAATAAAGAGCTGTTTTTTCAGCTTAGTTTTTGGTGTTTTCTCAGCTTGCAGTAGTTCTGGGCGAGGGTTTGATTTTTGATGCAGTGGATGCACTGAATTATGAATAAAGAGCTGGTCTAGTTCTTCAAGAAAGCATTTTTCTTGCCTCACCAATGTTCTTCCTGGTTGCTGCAGTGCTACTCTCTTAGCAACTCAGAAAGTCAAATGAATATTGGCATGGGCGTTTCATACCAAACATCAGTTTGGGGAAGTGACAGGCATCTCACAGATGCAAAAGAATCCTTGATGAAACCACTCCATTCTGTCATTTCTAATTTGCACATAGTCTAACAGGTGACTGTTGTCTTCTCCCTCCAAAACTCATGTAACCTTAAATTCCTTTATTTATCATTTGGCATCCAACCCATTAAGATGGATCATAATTTTCTGAAGTCTTTTTAACTGTGTCCTGCATCTTTTTAGTGAATCGCTGTGCTGTCTATTGTCTAGTGGACTTCTATCACCTCTTGCCGGCCTTGCAGGTGTCAGGTATCATAAATAGTTGTGACATTAGCCTTTTCTTGTAAACCTCAAGCATTGCTATCATATTCCATGACTCTATTCTTGTTTCTTACAGACTTGCTTATCTCACTCAAGTTCAGTTTCAGCACCTTTTTAGGCTGCCTCGATGGTGAACACAAAGAACCATGGCATCTTGATTACAAGTCAACAGCTTGAATACATCTCAAATTGCACCTTTCTTCTTTCTGTAAACGTTGTTGTCAAGTTATCAACTTTAAGTACTTTTATTCAGCAGCATTTGCTCAGTGTCATATGGAGCATACAGAGAAAGCTTCCACCCTCAAATAGCACTATATATGCAGTCACTTGGGGAAAATTTTTAAAGATTGGCACTTTAAAATTAGTTTGAGTATAGGTTGGGGCCTTTTCCCTTGACCAATATGCTTATGACACAGGAGATAGAGTTCACATACAGACCACATAATCTCTTCAAAAGTTTCATATTTTTAAGTTTACAATAGGTAGAACACGTACAGAGCTACATTTTACAGTTCAAAGTTATATTTAAGAAAATAAGCAGTAATCAAGTCTTTTTATAGTTTCAGCAAAATGATATAATACATAAAATTGCAAGCAGCTTTCATTATGTACAATCTTGAGAATAAGCCTCCTGATAGCAAAAGTACATTTGATTTTGCCTACCTTACCTTGTAAAGTGTGCATATGTCAACTGACCACTAGTTTTGCTTTAATGTTTTTTAATGAAATGTATAGTAATTAATTAACAATTAGGTTAAATATTAAATGGAAAATAGAAAGACAAAACATTACAGCAAGTATATTAAAGAAATATAATCCCTTCACTACCTCCCTATACAACATTCTTTTGATCTCTACATATACCCTGCAGTTTGTTTCTGTTTTAGACAGGACAGTGAAGTTGAGCCACCTGCTAACATCAAGTTTCTGTTACCTCTCTGTTTTTTTTACAGTCATTCAGCAGTATTCGTTTTGTTAGATAAAGACGGTAAAACAGCTTATTTCTTTTATTATTTAAGTAAACATTATCAGAAAGTTGCAACAGTGATGGTTCAAAAATAAAATGAATGTTTACCAACCATTGTAGAGTTAAAATGGATTAGTCTTTGATGTTTAAAGCTGATTAACTCACACTGCCGCCAACACTGAGTCTGTGTTGTATGTTGACCAAAGCCATGCCACCATATTCCTGCAACTCCTAGGAGCATTTACATGGTTCAGTGTTGAAAGAAATATGTTCTAAGCTAAATTGTCATTCATGCTACACTATTCCTGTTTGAAACTATATTTTAATTAGTAATGTACCAGAGGTATCCATATATCTATAGTTAAAGGTGTACTCAAATAACGATTCCAGTGTGCATTCATTTTTTTTAACTAATATTTTTGTAAAACAGTTAACATATATGCTTTGATTTTCTTAATCGTGGTGTTATGCTTCCCAACTGTCAAGGCTAAATCATCACTGTTATCTTGTATTAATATGAGGCAAAGTTTTCCCTGTGTTTTGCTTGCTATAAAAAGCTAATGCTTGTTTCTGGAGAAGTTTCTTATTTAATACAGAGCATGTCTTCTTTAGTTCTAAATTTCCTGTTGAAGGAAATTAGGCTGTGGAGTACAGCTTACAGTGGGTTTTTAAACTTTATTGTTGAAAAACAAAATAATGGAAAACCAAGGGGGTACTTGTATTCCCAAATTAATGGGTTTAAAAGTTTTAATATAATGCGGCTAAGCTTCCCTATTATTAAATTCTGTTCAAGGGAGAGTGCTTCATTGTTCAGTATTTTTTAAAATGTGTGATCTTCGTGTTTCACTGTTGCAGTCATCACATTTGGGTTATCGCTGCCAGGGTAGCCCTCGGCCGGCCCGAATACCAGAGGCTTAGTATTTCTGCATCAGCTGCTGTCTCTTCAGGACTGACATCAGGTCGTCCTTTGGGGAAACCCTTCATACCTTAAGGAAGCATTTCCAATGGGAATGTCAGGACTACCCTCAGTCTAAAAAGAGACTCGGGGAATTCTTAGATCTTTTACAGCACAGACCCCTGGCCACCCCCAGTCCTGGATGTTGTGGACGATGGTTTCCTGGAATCCAGTTTGACTCCCGACACCCTCCCTCCTGCACCCAGAAAACCTGACGGGTATTACAGTCCCTGACTCTCACAAATTTCGTTTTAAAAATCCTACTGCTGACCCTGAGGTAATTTCTCAAGGACTAAGAATCCCACCCCCTCAGATTGGGATTCCTGAGCACTAGACAGATGGGGTAAAAAGTATACACCTCTGCTACTCTTGCTATCAGAGCACTAAATTGCCAGTTCCATATGCTAAAATCTAAGCAACATAGCCTGGAACTCCTCAAACAAAAAGTGTCTTCCTTTCCAGCTTGTGCAGAATCTAAAGAGTAACAAGAGTTAATGCATTCTGCAAGTCAAGTAACTAAACACACCTTGCACTGTGGTTTTGATACCCTAGAAGCTTCTTGCAGGGCAGCAGTCACCGGTTCTGTCCTTAGAAGGCGTGCATAGCTTAAGGAACAGCCCTTGCCAGACCATGTTAAATCTAAATTGTTGGATGCACCCTTGCACAAAGACAACTTATTTTGCACTAAGGCAGAGGAGGTCTTAAAAAAAGATGGGAAGAAAAACCTAAATCTATGCAGACAGTTAAGGATTTATTACAGGTCCAGCCACCCAGGTTCAGCAGGCATTGCCCCTCCAAGCACTGGTCCTTTCTTTCTCCCACCAGGTCAGTTCAGCCCAGACCCCGTGGAAGCAGACCCCCCAGACAGCCAGCCACAGGGAATGCAAAGATCAAAACAGTGGATTTCCTCCACTTCAAAAACAGGAAGTTCTAAGCCACCCACTCATGATAAGAACTCGCAATGACTCTCCTCCCCCACCCCCTCCCTCTGCCCACCTTCACTTACCCCTAGGAGGAAAACTCTCCTTTCACGCAAACAGCTAGGCCACCATTACCAACGACCGCTGGGTCCTCAACATAGTGTTCCAGGGATACAAATTTTCTTTCCATACCCTTCCAACTCTAGAAGGGTTCCCAGATCTACTTCCAAACCTGCGGGCAGAGGCACAAAAGCAAGTCCTTTCCCTGCTCTCTATGAGGGCAATAGAGCATGTTCCTACAGAATAGAAAGGCCAAGGTTTCTACTCCAGACTTTTTCTAGTATCCAGAAAAGAGGGCACCTGGCGTCCCATCCTCGATCTATCCATTCTAAATACCTTCCTGGTGATAACAAAATTCAAAATGCTCACCCTCCAACAACTGCTACCCATGCTCTCCAAAGATGCTTGGCTAGCCACCCTAGACCTAAAAGAGGCCTACCTCCACATTCCTATCAGGGAATCATGCAGGAAATGTCTACGTTTCAGGGCAGGATCTCTGCACTTCCCTTTGGCTTATCTACTGCTCCCAGAGTTTTCACAAATTGATTGTCTCCTGCCATTGTCTTTTGCAGACAAAGGAATGTCCAAATTTACTCATACTTAGATGACTGCCTAATTCAGGAAAACAGTCAGGAAAAGCTGCTCAAAGCACCTGACCTTTGTAAAGTCCCTGCTGACCTCCATAGGGTACACAGTCAGTGAAAAGAAATCCAAACAAGTACCCACCCAAAGGATTATATTCCTGGGAGCAGGCCTGGACACAGCATCCCAGATGGCATTCCTTACACCAGAGAAACAAACTTACCTGACAGTCTACTTCTCTCAACTAGCCACCAGACCCCAGTTATCTGCAAGGAAAATCCTGCAAGCCCTGGGGTACATGGCATCTTGCATTCCACTCATTCCATATGCCAGACTGCGTATGAGGAAACTTCAGTAGTACCTAAAAAGCCTTTGGTGTCAACACTCTCAAGACCTGGAAACTCTTATACCCATAATAACTTGCCTCAGAAAAGATTTTCTTTAGTGGGCAGCAGCATGCTCCCACAATAAGGGACTACCTTTCTCACCACCCCCTGCCGTCCACACCCTCACCACAGATACATCAGACTATGCCTGGGGTGCATACCTGGATGGCAGGTGCATACAGGGCCAATGGAGCCCACAGCAAATCCATCTGCACATCAACCAAAAAGAGATGTTAGCTGTCCACGCCTTGACCGCTTTCAAGCCTCTTCTCTCCCCAGGGGCTCTCCTGATCAAAACCGACAACACCACTGTGATGTGTTATATTAACAAGCAGGGAGGGAATCGCTCCTACCCACTATGCAGGCTAGCCATGACCCTTTGGCACACAGCCTCTGCCATGCAGCTCCATCTGTTAGCACAATTCTTGCCAGGTTCTCTAAACTCTCTGGGAGACCACTTAAGCAGAAATCTTCTGGACCCATATGAGTGGCAGCTAGACAAAAAACCCTTTACTCTAATAACTCAGAAATGGGGCACCCCGAAGGTCGACCTCTTTGCCTCCCACACCAACCATCAGTTCAGCAAGTTCTGCACCAGGGAGCATGACTGCATGGCTTGGAAAGTGGATGCCCTGTCCTTTCCCTAGGTCAATCTATCGGTCTATGCCTTTTCTCCACTACTTGTCATCCCCAGGGTACTGCTTAAAATAAGGGAGGAAAAACCAAGGACAATTCTTATTGCTCCAGACTGGCCTCACCAGCACTGGTACCCACTGCTGCGCAGCCTGTCCCCACTGCCACCATAGCATCTCCCTCAGATTCCAACCCTCCTGACCCAGAGGGAAGGGAGAATTCACGCATCCCCAATTGCAGACCCTCAATTTGGCAGCTTGGCTTATTCCCTAAGCACCGATCAATCTGCCAACCTCAGTAAACCGGTTTTAGATGTTATATGTGAGGCCAGATGCTCTAGCACTAGAATGTCTTATGCTGACAAATGGAAAAGGTTCTGCACCTGGATTCAGGCTAAGGGAGCAGATATGGCACAGCCCTCCCTCCCTCTCATCCTGGATTACTTAGCTGACCTGCTACACAGTGGTCTCTCTTTTTCCTCTATTAAAATTCATTCCTCTGCTATCTCTGCTTATTTCCACACTGAGCAGCCCCTTTTCTCACACCCTGTGATCAAGCAATTCCTAAGAGGGGCTAGCAACTTAAGGCCACCCAGAAGAGCACCTACCCCAGCTTGGGACCTTAACTTTGTGTTGGAAAAGCTCACCCTGCCTTCCCTTCGAACCAACATCTTCAGCAGAGTTAAAATTTCTCCTGGAAGATAGCTTTCCTTCTGGCCATCACTTCAGCCAGAAGGGTCTCCGAGCTACAAGCACTCATGGCTGTGGAGCCCTTCATCATCTTCCATGCTGACAGGGTTTCCCTCAGGACTAACCCATCCTTCATGCCCAAAGTGGTGTCCAGTGTGGCTCTCAACCAATCAGTTAATTTGCCCACCTTTTTCCCTAACCCACAGAACAAGGGGGAAAAGGATCATGCACTCTCTAGATGTGCACAGACAGCTCAGATTCTATCTAGACAGGACTAAATCCTTCAGAAAGTCTGATCAACTGCTGGTTAGCTTTGCTGCAGGGGCAGAGGGCAAAGCCATCTCCAAACAAACAATTTCCAAATAGATAGCACACTGCATCCATTTCTGTTACAAGCAACTCGGAAAGCCTCCCTCTAAGGAGGTCAGGACTCACTCCACCAGAGCAGCCTCCACCTCTGCAGCTTTCCTCAGAGGAGTCCCCACCATGGACATCCTGGAGGCTGCCACCTGGACATCTGTTCACACCTTCACCAAACATTACCACCTACCTATCTTCTCCAAATCCAGGCCAGGGCTTGCCTCTGCAGTCTTGCAGGGCATCCTAGCCATCCCCTAGTCTCCTTGACTGCATCCACCCTTTTCCTCTGCTTTGGGAATCAACCCAAATGTGATTACTGCAACAGTGAAACATGAAGAACATAGTACAGTTGTGTACACTTACCATAAATGTAGATATTCGAGTGTATTTGGTGTTGCAGTCCTGGTTTCCCTCCCGCCATCCTCCTCTTCTTCCTTCTCTCTCCTTACAAGGGACATTTTAGTATTTACTTTCTACTAGTGGGGTTCTTCCACCAGAACCTGGCTCCCACTTGGGGGGCTCCTGAAAGGGCAAGAAAAACTGATGTAATGGCATCAGCTGGCTTACTTTATACTACTGATGACCTGATGTCAGTCCTGAAGCGACAGCAACCGAAGCAGAAATACTAAGCCTTTGGTATTTGGGCCGGCTGAGGGCTACCCTGGCAAGGATAACCCAAATGTGATGACTGCAACAGTGAATGCACTCGAACATCTACATTTATGGTAAATGTGCACAACTGTATTTTCCTTTGTTAGTTGTACTACCATGTGTATAGGTTTCCTACAATCTAGGCTTGTTTCTTAGGTAGAATAAAGTCTTCTAGATGTATTATCATAACCATGATTATTCTAGGAGAGCCTCCCCTTTGTACAGATTTGGAAAATATTACTGAAGTTTTGGCTAATCCAGTTTTTCTTAAGGTTCATAAGTGATTATTAGGCTAATGGCACAAGAACCTTTTTCAACCCTAGCTAATACCCACAATATAACAATATTAGATCTTAGTTCCCCAGATATGGGATTGGGTAGTATCAGGGTAGTGGGTCTTTGGATGTTGGGAGCCTGTGTCATTTTACAAACTGCCTCTGTCCATGAGCGAATTGACTGTTCCCCATCAATTTATCCAAATTATTTTTGAAGAGAGGGAGGGACGGCTTTTTTTATTTACCGAAGATGTGAAGTTTATTTCATAGACGAGGAAGCCTTTGGGATACAAATCTGTCTTTCCAGCAAGTTGTGTTAGAATCACAAATAAGGTTCAGGTCCATGGAGCACGCAACCGTCATGTCATTTTTCTTGCTTATGTGTAACATTTTCGTCAAAGCTGGATCAGAGAATGCCTTTTAGGTCAGACACAAGTCCCTTGTCGTTAAACAATACAAGATAGAGTAAAGGGACAGGGCCTTTAGTCAGTTTGCATAAGACGTGTCATACGCTTTGTATTTTTTAGTGAGAAACCTCTGGGGCCACTCCACTTGGTGTAATTGTCTGGTCAGGTACATGCAGAAGGGAGATTTGTACTTGATAGCGGGCCTGATGAGGGCCAAGTACAATGGCACTATGACTTCCTTTGATCTTGATGCCATGCCTTTACTTATAAGTTGAGCCACACAGAAGGATTTCCTCGCCACCGTAGCAAACTGGTGGTCAAAGTTTAGATTACTATTTTTCTGTGTTCCTTGGTCTGTCACCACTAGGTCTATTTGTATGGATGAGCTATAAATATTATAATTTGCAGGGATATCTGATCTACCAAAGGGTATGATTACACATTTTTTTAGCATGTAGTCTCGGACCATAATTGTGATACCAGTCGTTTGTCATTTCTAGGCCTGTTTGTAGGATGTCACCATTGTTTGGGGATTCAGTGATCGATCCCAGCTTATTGTCTTCAGCGAATTTGGTGAGCCAGAGACCCCCAATATTGGCCTTCACTTCAGAGAAGTATATACCAAACAGGAGGGGTCCCAACACTGAGCTGCGTGGGACACCACTAGTAACTGGTTTCTTATCTGAAGTAGATTCATCTATCTGGACAACATGTGTCCTGTTAGGTAGCCAGTTGGCTGTCCATCTGACAATGTAGGGGTTTATGCTTAACTGAGTAAGTTTATCTATGATTCCCGAGTGGGGGATTGTGTTGAAAGCTTTGGCCAGGTCTAGATAAGCTGTGTGTACCGTTTAACCCTCATCCATAGCCCTGGTGACTTTCTCAAAGAAGTCCACCAGATTGAGCTGGCAAGACCTCCCTTTAAAAAAGCCAAATTGGGTGTGGTCCAGTGTTTGGAGAGTTTTTGTTGTTATTGATAAGGTCCATGATAATGCTCTCCTTGGCCTTGCAAATGAGACTGGTCTAGCTTATGTGTCTGTAGTTCCCTGGGTCAGATGGTAGTCCCCGATTTGTGCAGAGAGACAACTGTTGCAGTCCTCCATTCCTATGGGACAAAGCCCATCCAGAGGCTGTGGTTAAAAAAGGTTTTCAAGTGGCCCTGATAGTCTGTTTTAATCTATTTAAGAAGCATCCTGGAATGTTGTCAGGACCCATGGAGGCTGTGTTTTTGGCTTTAGCGAGCAAAGTAAGAAACTGTTCCCTCATAATGACTGGTAGGGAAATGGTTGTGGTTATTTTTTTGGGTGTGGTAGGTGGTGAGGGGAAGAAGTCTGAAATGAACTTGTTGGCCAGCAGGTTTGCTTGCCATTCATGATTAGCTTTGTACATCAATCAGCATTTCCCCTGAGGTTACGCACATAATTAAAAAAAGCCTTATGGTTATCTTTGCCGGTTTCTTCTTTGCTTTGGAGAAGTTTTTTTTCTTCGTTTTGTTGAATAACGTATTTATGCCAGGGGTCCACAAGGATGGTTTATTTTTGCCAGTAGTCATAGGTTTGACTCAGCCAGGTACTGCTTCGGCTATGCAGCTGTGAATGAGGTTGTACATTGCTTTTGTGTGTAGCTCAGAGTAGACCTCCGTGTCATCTGGTTTTGGAGGGGCTTGGAAGTTTAATGTGTCACTTAGTTTGAGATAATTGGCATTAGCAGTGTTGTTAAACAGTTTAAAGTTTGATAAGTGTTCCAGGTTAGTTTTAATACTAAAGGAGATAATTTTGTGGTCAGATCTTACCAGGGAGGATTTAATGCATGGGAAGGAGCAGCACCCCCCACAAATGCTTTTGAGAACTAGGTCTAGTTTATTTGTACCTCTAGTTGGGGAGCTAACTAGTTGTTCCAGGGTGCCTGTGTTGACAAAGCCCAGAAACCTCTGAGCAAGTGAATTGTGGGTCGTATAAGTCTCCCAGTTTATGAAGGGGTAGTTGAAGTCACCCGTAAGTGTGGTCTTAGGCGGAATGTTAAGAGATGCCAGTAGGTTTAGGTAGGAGGTGTGGTTTTCCAGACTTGTGTTAGGGGAGCTCTAGTTCAAAAGGATATGATAGGGGGTTGCACCTATGGTTAGTTGGGCATGGAGCAGCTCAAGTGAGTCATGTTGTTGGACCAGTTTAGCAGTGTACTTGTCATTTATGAACACCGAGTCACTTCTTCCCTTTGTTTTATCTTGTGCTGAGGGGGAATTGACATTTATGAAAGACATTGTAGCCACCAACAAAATCCACAAAGATTCTGGTCAGGCATAAACATTGTAGCCACCAACAAAAACCACAAAGATTCTGGTCAGGCATAAACAATCTTCTTAAGCCAGGCCACTCTACAACTCCTGTCCCCTCAGGCTTCAACCATAATAATGCCAACCAGATTCCAGAGGCCTTTAATAACTACTTTTCCAAAGCCATTCTAACCCTAGCTAATACTTTGCCACCTGTCACCTCTTCCCAGTTAGATACCACTAATACTCCATTTCCTACCTTTCATATAAAACCAGTACCCACATCCTTCATATGCAACCTCCTCTTAAAACTTAAGCCCTGCACCCCTTCTGCTGATTGTCTTCCTGCTGAATTGCTGCAAATTGCAGCTAAAGCCATTGCCTATCCCATCTCCATACTTATAAATAGAACAGTCTCAGAAAGCAAAATCCCATCCATATGGAAAGTATCACATATCATCCCTCTACACAAAGGTGGCCCATCTACTGAACTTTCCAACTTTCGCCCCATTGCCTTACTCTCTCCAATAGCTAAAATAATGGGGAAATGCATTCACAGACAACTACTTGACCACCTTCTCCAGAATAACTTACTTGCAAGCTGCCAACATGGTTTTAGACCATTCCATAGCACAACAACTGCCCTGCTATCCTTCACTGACACCATAAACACAAACCAAAACAATAACACATTTTCATCTACACTTTTCATTGACCTTTCAAAGGCCTTCGATATGGTGAATCATAACTTGCTTATTGACATATTAAAGGTCCAATCACTTGATGCACAGGCATTACAATGGTTTAAATCCTATCTGGAAAACCGACACCAAGCCGTACTCTGGAATAATAATCTTTCCACACCACTCCCTGTGAACATAGGAGTACCTCAAGGCTCTATTTTAGGTCCTCTTCTCTTCTCTTTATTTGTAAATAACCTACACACCACAATTCCACAAGCCACCTGCATACAATATGCAGATGATTCTACCTTAACTTGTTCAGCCATGTTCATAACCTCTCTCCAGTCAATCACCCAATCCGTATTTAACAGTGCTGAAAACTGGTTCTTGCAACATGGTCTCCTACTGAACCCCAAAAAAACTAAATTATTGCTCTTTGCTCTTACTCTTAAGTCATCTCAACTGTACTTCACTGTAACCTCTAACAACGGTACTAACATATCCCCTGACACTACTACCCGTCTACTGGGAGTAACAATTGATAACCACCTTAGCTATGATCACCATATTAACTCTACAGTAAAGACTGTTAACAAAAAACTTGGCACCCTTTACAGAATCAAACCCTTCCTAACCCCTTCTGCCAGGATAACCATTTCCCAGACCCATCTGATTTCTACCCTATTCTATGCCTCTGCAATATATACACTAATCTTTCTAAAAGCAACTTCTCCAAACTCTCAGCATGTTACAATAACATAGCCAGATGTGCCACTGGCACCCCCTTTAGAACCCACCATTGTCACAACATTAAAAAACTGGGATGGTTAGAACTGCAGAACCAACTGCTATGCCAACAACTTGTCATCTCCCATAAGATTCTCTATCATCCTAACAATACCCCAATCCTCAATAATCTGATCACCCCCTACAAAAATCTTACTGCACTTCGATCAGCTAATAAGCTACTAGTTTCCACTATTAAATCCAACAACAAAGCAGGGGACTCTCTTTTCTCCAACACAATAGGAAAAAGTTGGAACCAGCTTCCTAATGAACTTACCACCCTCACTTCCACTCTTCTTTTCAAAACACTACTTAAAGAATACCGTAAAACTCACTGGCTCTGTCCCTGCTCTAACCCTGACTAACACCTCCTTCCCCTTGCTGCTCTCTCTATTCTCCTGATCTACTGCACTATCAGTCCTTGTGGTAATGAAAGTATATTAGTCAATAATTTTTGTAATTGTTATCTCTCAGATGCTCACTAAATGTATTTTGTTTTAGTATATCCTACTATACTGCTTTGTTTCAAGTCTAACTGAACCTCAATTATAAACCATCTACTGTATTTCTGTCAGCTACTACTATATATAATATTGATTGTCTGTGCCTTTGCTTGGAGGTTTTCTCCCCGGGCCTCTACTGAAAATGGACATATATCCAGCTAGACTAGCCCGGTCAACAAATGTAAAATAAAATAAAAATAAAATAAAATATCCGGGGTGCTTTCTATGGCTCTGAACCATGTTTCCATGACTGCACATATGTCTGCAGTCTCCAGGGCGAAGAGTGCTTCCATGGAGTGCAGTTTTTTTATTTAATCTCCTACCATTGAGCAACAGTACCTTTAAGTAGACTTGAGTGATTTTTGCTATGTTTGGTGATAACTTGGCCCAGCCTCAAAAAGGCACTATGGGGATAAACTTTTTGACAGTATCTAAAAACCAAGTGGTGACAAGCGCAAGCCATCTCTGGCAAAGCATTATGGTTTTTTGATTATATCTCCCCAGATTGACAGATATTAGATCTCTCATTTTTTTGCTGGTACTGTGGCATCATCATTGATGAAGGTAGGATGCTACTGCAGGCTAGATTCATACCTGCCTGGAATACATATTCAGAGAGCTCCATCATGTCTCTCTTCATATAGTCCAGTGAGGTACGTCTTAATTTGTTTTATGCCCACATGAGTTATGACCATATCATACTGGTATTTTTGGTGTAAAGACCTAAGTGCATGCGTGATCTGACCGATCCTGGCTCCAGACAGATGGCTCACTGATATTTCTTCTTGTTTAGCCTGATAAGGGGGACATCAGTATGTCTTACAATGGAATCCCCTTTAGCTAGAATGTTTGGCTGTGTGGTATGTTGCTTTATGGGCTTTGAAGTATGGCTACTGTGATTTGCAGAGTTGTGTGAGGTGCTGTCTTTTTTGAGTGTGTGCAGGACCACTGAGAGATGCTTTTAGAAGGTTTTGGAGGTTTGGTTAGGTTACAAGCGAGTACCTCTGCATATGTGGCATCTATGCGTTTGTTTTTTAGTATTGGTAGTGGGTGTTTTGGGCGTTACACTCTGACAACCTGGTTTGCATTTTTCATGTGTTTATGTGAGAGCTTTGCCTCCAATGGCAATTTGTATCTACATCTCTCACACACATGTTTGTCTATTCTAAAATTAAAGGGTTGTCAGTGAACATGAGGCAGTTACTACACTGCCTCAGGATGCCCATATCCACCAGGCCAGAAGCAGAGATGACAGGGAAACTCCTAGCCCATTATACCGGATCCTTAGTAGATGGGAAGGAGTAGGGGTGAATCACTTAAGGGTCTAAGTGAGAGTGTTTAGTAGTATACTATTAGATGACTTGCAGTGGTGCTGCCCTGTGCACAAACTGGAAAGTTCTTCAAGCAGCTGTGAACAGTGGGAGACTATGGAGAGCATTTCCTATAGAGGATTTTAAACTGGAGAGGTTTGCTTATATACAAGGCATAGGTAATCATGTTTGCACAGTGCCCAAATGTGAGGCTTTTGTACCAGCAGGATGAAAAACTTTTACACAGCAGTAATCAGGCTCTACACAAAAAAAGTGAAATTGGGAAAGACCGTCATTTGAATGTTAATTATTCTGTTTGTGAATGAAATAGAAAATATATGTAGATATGTAGTAGACTTTGTAATTGTTTTCCTTTCAGATCAGCTTTCATTAATTCAAATAACCTTACCATCCTAACTTTGAGAAATTTGATTGAACTGGCTTCATGTAGATTGTTCTGTTGTATGTTGTTCTCAAGTAATAAATATAAAATATTAGACTTCTGAAAATTAATCAAATATTCTGTCAGCACCTTAATTTTATGGAAAAAAATATAGATTGATGTCCAGTGTTCACAACATTGGAATGTTCACTAATTAATTGTCTGCATACATGATGCGTTTAAGCATTTGGTTCCTTATTTCAATTGCATGAATCTCGTTTTAGCAATAGGTAGTCAATTTATTAGCTCCATAACCATTATGAATAAAAGTGACAAATGACAGTACTTTGTAACACTTTCCTCATGGGCAAAAATAGTATTTTTAATCACTATTTGAGTGCTAGTACTTCGATGTAGTGCTTTTATTGTGGTAATAAGTCAATGTGGATAAATACAGTTCTGTAAGACTTTCAGTGATGTCTTATTTAACTTAACAGTTACTTTTGTGATGCCAAAGTCAGTGCAGTTTCTTTTGAATTAATTTTTTCAGGAATGTGTGTGATTTCCAAACAAGTCAAATTATTGTGGAGTGATATAGCATGATGTTCATAGTGTTACACTGCTGCAGTCATTGCACTCTGGTTATCCTGCCGTCAGGCGGTTCCCCAGTCGGCCTGAGTTCCAATGTCTTGCTCCAGCATCTGTTGCTGTCGCCTCCTCCCTGACGTCAGTGCGACAGGGGTATACAAGATGCAGCCAACGCCATTTTCTTCGGTCTTTCTTGCCGCACGGTGCCCGAAGCAGAAGCAGTTCGCAAGTGCCGGTCGGCCGACTCCTGAGATTTTCATTCCGAATCCAGAACCGAAGTCTTCTAAAAAAGCTAAGTACCCGTTGAAACTTTTCTTGCCTCAGACCGATGTCAGTAAAAGTTAATAACTGTATTTCTTGTGGGAAGCAAATACCTCATAAGGATTTCCACTCCTGTTGTATTCCATGCCTAGGCCCTGACCACGATGTCACTGGTTGTCGGTTTTGTGCTAGGTTTAACAAGCGCACTATTAAATGACGGTTTGATTTTGCCCGACATTATTTTGGCAGAAAATTCAATTACTCCATGCCATCCGAACTTTCGATGACCGCAATGCATAAAAAGCGCAAGGACAAGGACAGGCATCGAGGCCCAAAACTGACGAGGCCTCTTCTAGGCCGGTCGCTGGTTTTCAGCGAGGCGCCTACGCAGCCCCTAACGACCGCTTCCACAGAACCACAGACCGCCTCTGACTCCCACGTGGAGCTGGCTGGGCCTTCGGACGCACTAGGTTTTCAGCTTTCCGATCCTAACCCTACAGGGGGAACTGAAGTAGCTGAGCAATCCACAGCTACAGAGGGTGTTTTCAGACATACCCAGTTAACCATTAAACCCTCTGCTAATTCTAAGCCCCCCTTAAAAGCAAAGAAACAGACACAACTCTCTCCAGGACAGGCTTCCAAGCCTAAGAAACAAATGCTAAAAATGGCCGAGGACCTTATCACCTTGATCAGGGGGTCCCATCCTGCTCCTGATAAAAGGCCCAGACAGGATGCAGACTATGAATCTTCCGACCAGGTGTCCATTTCCTCAGACTCTTCCTTGGACCTAGGATATTCTTTACCCCCTTATGAGGATTCTGATGCTGAGGAATCCATTCCATCAGCCTCTCCGCCTGAGGATTACTCCTTTGGGGAGACCTTACATACCATGAGGGAACATTTCCATTGGGAAGGCCAGGATTAATCAGAATCCAAGAAAAGGCTCAGAGACTTCATTTTATTGCCTCAGCACAGACCCCTTGCTATCCCGCCAGTTTTAGATATTGTGGATGATGTGTACACTGAATCCAGTTTAAACCTTCGTGTCCTAACTTGCACTTTTGGAGTGATTGACGGGCCACAAAATGTGTTAGATAGATTAGATAGGAAAACAAGAAGGATGCTTCATGCTCACCATATGATTTATAAAAATCATTGTATACTAAGATTATATATTCCCCATTCCAAAGGAGGGATGGGCCTCCTCGAAATTGATTATATGTATAGATCTGCAGTCGTGGGACTCCACACGCATCTGTTGACCTCACAAGACCCAAATGATGTGAAAGTTTTGAAACATGAGGAGAATAAATCTAAGACGACTTCTCTGCCTAATCTAGCAGAAGCATGTCGGCATCAAGCAAGGAATGAAAATCAAACCAGAAGTAGAGAAAACCGGGCAGCAACTGAAAGTGCCCAAAAACAAAACAAAGAATATACGGTGAAGGATCAGATGAGAAGGCAAGAAATGTAAAACATGCACAAATATAGTTGCAAATATAGAAAACTTATGGAAGAACCTCATGTTGATCAGGAACGAAAGCAGGAATGGTTAAGGAGAGGCAAATTCAAACCAAGAGATGAAAGGTTAGTATTGGCAGCTCAAGGTAGTGGGATACATGCACGCTGGTTTACAAGGTCCGTTAAACATGTGGGAGAAACAGACAAATGTAGGATTTGTAAAACTGAACTGGAAACAGTCACACACCTTGTTGCAGGTTGTGATATACTAATGGCAAAAGGACTATATACTGAAAGACATAATAAAGTGGCAAGACTGTTGCACTGGGGATTGTGCAAACATTATGGTATTGAAGTGGCCGAAAACCACTGGAAACATGAGCCACAAAGCATCATAGAAAATGATGGTTTATATCACATGGGATCCCGCATTACCAACATTTCAAAAGATAGATGCTAGAAAACCGGGTATAGCAGTCCATGAAAAAAAGACAAAAGTATCATTGATCATTGAAATCGCCACACCCAGTAACCACAGTGTGTTGCATACAGAGAGACACAAAGTCATGAAATATCAGGATCTGCAGGCAGAAATGAGAGCATGGTGGAAGAAAGATACCCATTAAAGTTCAGTAGTAGTAGTAGGAGCAACGGGTCTTATAAAAAAAGAATCTACAGTCGTATTTAGATATGTTACCAATCCATGTAACCCCATACGAATTGCAGGAGGAGTCATTACTGGGCACATTGCGAGTCTGTGTAGAGCACTTTTGGCTGACATCAAAGATTGAAGCAATACTAATTTCATGAACTTTAATCATGCTTTGACTTAATAGGGTCCATTCCCGTCATGATATTAGAAACCCAAATGATCTGGAGAAATTAAAGAGGGAGGAAACATAACATATTTCATCTTGCAGTTGTAAATCATAAATGAACCTGGTAGCTATGTACACAGTAGATATTATTCCTATCAGTAGCTCTAAAAAATTGTCATCACGCAAATATTCATTCATGTAAGTTAAATAATCTTTCATATTCATAATTGCTATTGCACTCCCTTTATCTGCTTGTTTTATCACAATGTTTGAGTTATTCTGTAAAATAATTAAATAATTTTACTCATCTCTTGATAAATTATAGCAGTTGACACCATTATGCTGTGCATATAGCTGGCATGTCTGCTGTTCATATACATCATGGAAAGCTGTAATAACTGGAGCACTCACTGAAACAAAAGTAGTTGAACATTTACATGTCTGAATTTCATTAGTAGTATCCTTAAACGTCAGCTTTAAATTCAGACTTCTAGTAAACATTTTTAAGTCGGGCAAGGCATCTGCTACTGAGTCACTGCTGGATGGTGTAAATTGAAGACCTTTTTTCAAAAGCGAAATGTCAGCTTGAGTTAAAATAATACTACATAGGTTCACAACTACAGAATTGCTGATGTTCTTCGTGCTTCACTGTTGAAGTCATCACACTTGGGTTATCTGTCTGCAGGTAGCCCTCAGTCGGCCCGAATACCAGAGACTTAGTATTTCTGCGTCGGTTGCTGTCACTCCAGGTCTGACGTCAGGTCGTCAGGGGTATAAAAACAGGCAGCTGACACCATTATATCAGTATTTCTTGCCGAGGAGCCCAAAGCAGAAGCAGTTTGCATGAGTGCCAGTCGGCCGCTACCTGAGTTTTCATTATCGAATTGAATTACCCTGAAATCTTCTAAAATTAAGTACCCCATTAAGGATCCTTTTTTCTTGCTCTAACCAATGTCAGAAAAAGTTAACAATTGTCTTGCCTGTGGAAAACAAATGCCACACTGAGATTTTCATTCTTACTGCGTCACCTGTTTAGGCCCAGACCACGACGTCCCTTGCTGTCAGTTTTGTGCCTTGTTTAATGCCCAAAGTATTCGTCATCAGGCCCTTATTGTTGATAAATACTTTTGTTCTTGATGTTCTTCATCTCACATTGCTGCAGTCCTTACACTTGGGTAGTCCGCTGTCCTCGGTCGGCCCGAATATCAAAGTATTAGGCTGACGTCGGTCAAGGCGCTTAAGACTGACATCAGGACGTCAAGGTACAAATGCGCATGACCGACGTCATATCCTCAGTCTTTTTTGCCGCATGGTCCGATGCAGAAGCAGCGTTGCAAGTGCCGTTCGGCGTTCTGAAATTTTTCGAATTCGGAGTTTCAGACCGAGTCAAAGTTGGCTAAGTACCCCGTTGGGGAATATTTTAGTTTTTTCTTGCCTCAGTGGTTTACCGGATGTCAGAAAAAGTAAATAACTGTATTTCTTGTGGGAAACAGATACCTCATAGGGACTATCATACTCTGTGTATTCCTTGTTTGGGGCCTGAGCACGACGTTGTTGGGTGTCGCTTTTGTGCTAGGTTCAATAAGCGCACTATTAAGCGAAGGTTAGATTGTGCCAGGTTGGTCTTCGGGAAGCGGTGCAATTATACTATGCCGTCGGATGCTCCGACGCCCGCTTCTTCAAAGAAGCGCAAAGACAAAGCAGCTAAACCCAGGCAAGAAGAGTCGTCCGTACCGGACGCCGGTTCTTTAGAGGCGTCAGTGGAATCGGTGGTTCCGCCGGAGGCTTCTCTGGAGTCCCAGGGGGAGACTTTAATATTGCAGGATGTGGCCTCTCAGGAGGCAGGTCAGGCTGAAGGGGCTTCTCAGGTTACTGTACTCCCCTCTCTTCCTAGGGTGGTTAGGCCCTCTCCTTCTGTTTCCAAGGCTTCTCCCAGAGGCAGGCCAAGTTTAGCTTCTGTTGGTGTCACTCCTAGTTCATCAGGATCTGTGCCCAAGAAGCACATGCTTAAAATGGCAGAAGATTTAATTACTTTGATTAGAGGTTCTTTGCCCCCTCCTGATAAGAGGCCTAGGGTGGAACCAGAGTTGGGGAGTTTTGAGCAGGCTTCGGATGTTTCAGAGTCTTCGGCTGAAGACTTGCAGGAGTATTCTCCTTATTCTGATTCTGATGTAGATGATTCTACTCCTTCTGCTTCTCCTTCAGAGGATTTTTCTTTTTCAGAGACTCTTCTTTCCATGAGGGAGCATTTTAAGTGGGAAGGTCAGGACTTCTCTGATTCCAGGAAAAGGCTTAGGGAATTTTTGCTTTTACCCCAGCATAGGCCTTTGGCTATACCACCTGTTCTGGATGTGGTGGAAGATGTGTTTGCAGAGGCTTCTCTTAATCCTGATTCTTTGCCTCCTGCTCCTGTTAAACCGGATAGGTATTACAGGGTGCCTGAGGCTCATAAATATCTTTATAAGAGTCCTAGGGCGGACCCAGAAACTGTTAGTCAGGGACCTAAGGGTGTCAAGGCCTCTGTTGTAAAAAATCCGGTTCCTCCAGATAAAGAGGCCAGAGCTTTGGATAGATGGGGAAAGAAAGTCTATACTTCTTCCACCTTAGCTATGAGGGCTTTGAATTGCCAGTTTCACATGTTGAAATATCAGAACTATCTTCTTTCTCAATTGAAGTCTTAGGTAGATGCTCTGGCGGAAGGCATTGAGTGTAAAGAATTACAAGATTTGGTACATGTCTCTGAACAGGTGGGTAAGCATTCTTTACAATGTGGTTTTGATGCTGTACAGGCCTCGTCTAGGGTGGCTGCCACTGGGTCAGTTCTTCGCAGGCACGCCTGGCTGAGGGATCAGAATTCATCTGACCATGTTAAGACAAGGATTTTGGATGCTCCTTTACAGTCTGATGTGTTGTTTGGTTCACCTGTGGAGTCAGTCTTGAAGAAAATGGAAGACAAGGCTAAGTCTATGCAGGCTGTGAAAGATTTTTTGCAAGTTCAGCCTCCGAAGTTTAGTAGGAATTGGCCTGCTAAGAGGTGGACGTACCCTTCTTATGATTCACAGTCTAGGGGTAGATCTAGACGTGGTAGGGGCAGAGCTCACAGCTCCTTCAGACCTAGAACAGGAAGTTCTCCTGCACAATCTTCGGGTGAGGGCAGGGGCCAGTCCTTTCGTAAACAGGCCCAATGACCTACCTTTTCAGCTGCCAGATCCTTCTTGCCTGGCAGCACCTTTGGGAGGAAGGTTGGCACTCTTCAAGGAAAATTGGAGTTTGATTACCCAAGACAGATGGGTATTGGATATCATACACCAAGGTTACAAGTTTTATTTCCATACCTTGCCTCCTTTCAAAGGCATGCCAGACGTTCCTCCTCAGCAAAGACTAGAGGCTCACAAACAAATTTCTCTGCTGCTTCAAATAGGGGCAATACAACCGGTCCCTCTGCCAGAAGTGGGCCTAGGATTTTATTCTTGCCTGTTCCTAGTACCAAAGAAGGGGAACACGTGGAGACCAATTTTGGATTTATCTATCCTCAACACTTATCTGGACATTCCCAAGTTCAAAATGTTGACGTTACAACAGCTTTTACCTCTGCTGGGCAAAGATCACTGGATGGTGACTCTGGATCTCAAGGAGGCTTACCTTCATGTTCCTATCAGGCTAAGTTGCAGGAAGTATCTACGTTTTGGCTGGGACTTCTCATTATCAGTTCTCTGCATTGCCCTTTGGCTTATCTACTGCCAGAGTGTTCATGAAGGTTCTGGCTCCAGTGATAGCTTTCTTCAGGCTAAAAGGAATTCAGATCTATCCTTATTTGGACGATTGCCTGATTGTGGCCCAAGGAAGGGACGAACTTCTTCATCATTTACAATATGTGATAGCAGTGCTAAGATGCCTGGGGTATTCTGTGACCGAAATAAAGTCCAGTCTAGTACCCTCTCAGGACATGTGCTTTCTGGGTGTGAGACTGAATACAGCATCCCAGATGGCCTTTTTGACCCCGGACAAACAAAAGAATCTTTCTCTTTACTTCCATCAATTGTCTCACCAGTCCAGGCTGACTGCAAGGACAGTCCTTCAAGCCTTGGGGTTCATGGCATCTTGTATTCTGGTGCTTCCCAATGCCAAACTGCATATGAGGAAGCTACAATGGTATCTCAAAAATGTATGGACACAGCACTGCCAAGATATGGACACTGTCATTCAGATAATACCTTGCATTCAAAAGGAATTTTTGTGGTGGGCTCAGGAATGTCACCTAAACAAGGGACTCTGTGACCCGGCCAGAAGCGAGTCAGATTCTAACGACAGATGCCTCAGACAAAGCTTGGGGAGCTCATCTAAATGGAAAGTGGGTACAAGACACGTGGCCTGCCAGACTTCAACATCTACATATCAACTTGAAGGAGATGTTAGCAGTCCAGTTTGCATTAATAGCTTTCAAGGATTTACTTCTTCCAGGACAGGTGTTGGTTCTAACAGACAACACAACTGTCATGTGGTACATCAACAAGCAAGGGGGAACACATTCTTATCCTCTATGCAGACAAGCAATGATTTTGTGGGAGACTGCTCTCAGTTTACAGCTAAATCTTCAGGCAAGGTTTCTGCTGGGAGCACAGAACTCCTTAGCAGATGTATTGAGCAGGCAATTATGGATCCCCACGAGTGGAAATTGGATCCTCATGTATTTCAGAAATTGACAGTGTTATGGGGAACTCCAGACATAGATCTGTTCGCTTCTCCACTAAACTACCAGCTGCCAAAGTTTTGCACAAAAAGGTTTCATCCCACAGCTTGGAAAGTGGATGCTCTTTCTTTCAATTGGAGCAATCTTCATGTGTATGCCTTTCCACCTCTGCCTCTCCTCCCAAAGGTACTTCTAAAGGTCAGACAGGACAAGCCAAAGATGATTTTAATAGCTCCAGATTGGCCTCGACAGCACTGGTACCCATTACTGAGAAGTCTGGTACAGGAGCCTCCATGGCCTTTGCCTTGATTCCACACCTGCTGTCTCAGGAGAACAGTCATTTACTCAATGTCAAACTTCACTCTCTTCACCTAACAGCCTGGCATATTCTGTTTTAAACCCTGGAGGGTCTCAGCTTCCACAGCAAGTGTTGAATGTTATTTTGGAGGCCAGAAGGCCTAGTACAAGGAAAGTGTATGCAGATAAATGGAAGAGATTTTTGTTTTGGAGTGCAGCAAAGGAATTTGATGTTTCTAAGCCTAATTTAAGTGTGGCTCTTCAATATCTTGCTGAGTTACTGGACAAAGGTTTGTCCTTCTCTTCTATTAAGGTTCATGCTGCAGCAATTTCTGCTCACTATGACTGTGACCCACCATTGTTTTCTCATCCTTTGTTTAAGCAATTCCTTAGAGGGGCAAAGAATATAAGACCCCCACGTAGAGCTCCTACTCCTGCTTGGGATCTCAATTTTGTGTTGGAGAAACTCACTCTACAACCTTTTGAGCCTGCAGCTACTGCTGAGTTGAAATATTTATCATGGAAGACTGCTTTTTTGTTGGCCATTACCTCTGCGAGAAGGGTTTCTGAATTACAGGCCCTTATGGCGGTTGAGCCTTTCTTAATTTTCCATAAGGATAGGGTATCTTTACGTACTAATCCTTCCTTTATGCCTAAAGTGGTTTCTAGTGTGGCTTTAAACCAAACTATTCATTTGCCTACTTTTTATGCAAACCCCAAAATAAAGGGGAAAAGATTTTGCACACTTTGGATATACACAGGCAGTTGCGATATTATTTGAGCAGAACTAAAGGGTTCAGGCAGTCTCAGCAGTTATTTGTTTCATTTGCTTTGGGTTCTCAGGGCAAGCCTGTGTCAAAACAAACTATTTCTAAGTGGATTGGGTTTTGTATTGCTTTCTGTTATTCCCATCATGGTAAGGAGATTCCAGCTGGGATTAGGCCTCATTCCACTAGGGCTACTGCCACTTCTACAGCTTTTTAAGGGGTGGCAACTAAAGATATTTTGGAGGCAGCTACTTGGAGTTCAGTGCATACTTTCTCTAAGCATTACCACCTTCCACTTTACTCTAAATCTAGGGCTGGTTTTGCCACTGCAATTTTACAGGGCATTTTGGCAGCTCCTACTGCTTTATAGTTTTGCCATCCTCCCTTACCTCTGCTTTGGGATTCTACCCAAGTGTAAGGACTGCAGCAATGTGAGATGAAGAACATAGTACAGTTTTGTACCTACCATAAATGTAGATGTTCGAAGATCCACATTGCTGCAGTCCAATTTACCCTCCCTCCTTCCCCTCTGTAGTTAGAGGCAGATGTGTGGTTTGGGTTGTGAATATTGTGGATATTGTATATATTGTACATATGATTAGTGCAAGGGTGGTTGGTTGTTTTTTGCTGTCTTTTGGTTTTGACCTTTCTTTTTAGGGTCTTCTGAGATCTGGGGCAAGAAAAGACTGAGGATATGACGTCGGTCATGCGCATTTGTACCCTGACGTCCTGATGTCAGTCTTAAGCACCTTGACCGACGTCAGCCTAATACTTTGATATTCGGGCCGACCGAGGACAGCGGACTACCCAAGTGTAAGGACTGCAGCAATGTGGATCTTCGAACATCTACATTTATGGTAGGTACAAAAGTGTACTTTCTCCGTATTCCAAGATGGCTTCGGTAAGCTATCCAACTACCGATCTACTGAAAAAACGTAAGGACAAAGACAGAGATGGACAGCATGGGTCCAAAACTGCCGACAATGCTTCCATTAAGCTAGTCGCCAGTTTGCAGTTACTCAGTGAGGTGCTTTCGCAGCCCCTGATGCCCGCTTTCAGTGGATTTGCAGGCCTCTACTGAGACCCATTCAGAGTCTGGTATGCCCCGAGACTCTTCTTCGGAACCTGCGGATGTCTACCTTAGATGGATCCGGAGCTGCTAAGCAGGTACTGGGTTTTGAGGAAGTTCTTCACTCTACCGATATTCGACACAAATTGATGACTTCTTTCACGTCTTCAGTTCTGTCTAAAACTACGGAGTTTCTAAGGCCAAGAGTACGCACTACGCCTAAAAAAAACTAAGACCCAAACTCATGCACCTGCTTCCTTGCCACAACATCAAATGCTTAAAATGGCAGAAGACCTTATTACGTTGATTAGGGGAAATCAGCCTTCCCCTGCTAAGAGAAAGAGACCTGTCCCCAGTAGCTTTAACAGACCAAGAGTCCGACGACTCTGAGGTATCTGATTATGAAGACGTGCCTTTATCTGCTTATGAGGATTCAGATGCAGAAGAATCTATTCTGTCTGCTTCTCCTCCAGAGGATTTTTCTTTTGGGGAAACCTTACTTACTTTAAGAGAGCATTTCCACTGGGAATGCCAAGTCTATCCTCAGTCCAAAAAGAGACTCAGAGAATTTCTAGACTTGCCACAACATAGACCTTTAGCAATACCCGCAGTCCTGGATGTTGTGGATGATGTCTTTATGGAATCTAGTTTAACTCCTGATACTTTACCCCCTGCTTCTAGGAAACCAGACAGATACTACAGAGTACCTGACTGTCATAAATTCCTTTGCTAAAATCTTACTGTGACCCAGAGGTCATCTCCCAGGGGCCTAAAAGTATCAAAGCAACTACAGCTAAGAATCCCACACCTTCGGACAGTGACTCCAGAGCTTTAGACAGACGGGGTAAGAAAATATACACCTCTGCAGCTCTCGCCATTAGGGCTTTGAATTGCCAGATGTTCTTAGTGTTTCACTGTTGCACTCATTACATTTGGGTAGTCTGCTGGCAAGTTGCCCTCAGACGGCCTATTTAACAAAGTCTTGGGTCCTGCGTCGGTTGCTGTCCCTTCTTCCATGACGTTGGGTCATCAGGGGTATAAAACATGCAGCCAACGCCATTACATCAGTCTTTCTTGCCGTGCAGTGCCCAAAGCAGAAGCAGTTCACAAGTGCTGGTTGGCCGACTCCTGAAATTTTCATTTTCGAGTTTCAGAACCGAAGTCTTCACTTAAAGCTAAGTACCCCGTTGGGGAAACTTTTTCTTGCTCCTTTTCGATGTCAGTAAAAGTTAATAATTGCATTACTTGTGGAAAACAAATGCCTCGTAAAGATTTTCACTTGTACTGTATTCCTTGCCTAGGCCCTGATCACGACGTATCTTGCTGTCGGTTTTGTGCTTTATTTAATCCGTGCACTATCTGTCGTCAGTACATTTTTGCCTCTAAATATTTTGGTTCTCTGTTTAATTATCCAGAAATGACATTGGTTAGCCATCCGACTACCGGAATTTCGAAAAAAAAACGCAAAGAAAAAGACAGAGACAGGCCGTCGAGGTCCAAAACTGCTGACAACGCTTCTAAGCCAGTCACCAGTTCGCCGGTACTCAGTGAGTTGCTTTCGCAGCCCCTGATACCCACAACTTCTGACTCGCAGGCTTCTACTGAGACCCATTCAGAGTCCAATATGCCACGAGATGCTTCGCCTGTGGAACCCGCGGATGTGTCTACCTTGGATGGGTCTGGTGCCGCTGTGCAAGCATTGGCTTCTGAGGGTGTATTCAGGCCTACAGACTTGCATATTAAACCGACTCCGCCTTCTATATTAAGGCCTAAATCTCGATCTATGTCTAAAAAAACGACACCCAGGCCACATGTTCAGTCCCCTATGCCTAAAAAACAAATGATCAAAATGGCTGAAGATCTTATTACTCTAATCAGGGGTAGTCTAAGAGGCATAGGGCTAAGCTTGACTATGAATCTTCTGATCAGGACTCTGTTTATTCTAATTCTTCCAATGACCTAGATTTGTCCATACCTACTTATGAGGATTCTGATGCAGAGGATTCCATTCCCTCTGCTCCCCCCCCCCCCCCCCCCGAGGACTTTTCTTTTGGGGAAACTTTACATACCTTAAGGGAGCATTTCCACTGGGAAAGTCAGGAATTTTCTGAATCTAAAAAGAGGCTTAGGGATTTCCTTCTACCTCAGCATAGGCCTTTGGCTATACCTCCTGTACTAGACATTGTATTTTCGGAATCCAGTATGGCCCCTGATTCCCTGGCTCCGGCTCCTAGTAAACCGGACACATACTACAGGGTTCCTGAGTCCCACAAGTTCCTTTTCAAAAATCCTGTTGCGGATCCAGAAACCATTTCTCAAGGGCACAAGGGCATTAAGGCTTCTACTGCTAAAAATCCTACCCCTTCTGATAGAGACTCCAGGGTGCTGGATAGATGGGGTAAAAAGGTTTATGCTTCTGCAACCTTGGCAGTCAGGGCTTTAAACTGCCAATTTCATATGTTAAAATACCAACAGCATATTATTGGACTGCTTAAACAGAAAATGATGTTGATTTCTGACTGTGTGGAAAATAAAGAATTAAAGGATTTATTGCATTCTGCTGAACAAGTTGGAAAACATACTTTGCAATGTGGTTTTTATTCTTTAGAGGCCTCTTGCAGGGCTGCTGTTACTGGGTCTGTGCTTAGAAGGCATGCTTGGCTTAAGGAGCAATCTCTGTCTGATCATGTTAAAGCAAAATTGTTGAATGCTCCTTTAAATCAGGACTGCCTGTTTGGCAATAAGGCTGAAGTTCTAAAAAAGATGGAAGATAAAGCTAAATCTATGCAAACTGTAAAATATTTCTTACAAGTACAACCTCCAAGATTTAGTAGGCACTGGCCTACTAAGAATTGGTCCTTTCCAGCTCCTTCCAGATCCACTCAAGCCAAACCCAGACACACCAAAAGCACCAGGTTTCAGTCCCAAGGGACTCTCAGAACTAAGCAATGGGGGGGGCCTCCACTTCCAAATCTGGAAATAACAAGACACCCCCTATGGTAAACAGTCTCAATGACTTTCCTTTAAAATTACCAAGCACTTTGGCCGCCCCTTTGGGGGGAAAGATTGCTCTTCATGCAAAAAACTAGGAACTCATAACCCAGGACAAATGGGTTTTAAATATAGTGTCCCAGGGATACAGATTTCATTTCCACAAGTTGCCTACACCAAACGGGTGGCCTGACCTGTGCCCAAATCAGTGGGCAGAGGCTCAGAAACCAGTACTTTCCCTCTTAAATATGGGGGCTATTCAACCGGTACCAGAAGAGGAAAAGGGACAAGATTTCTATTCCAGGCTTTTCCTGGTACCCAGAAAAGACAAATCATGGTATCCAATTCTGGACCTGTCTACTCTAAACACCTTTCTGGACATTCCAAAATTCAAGTTGCTGCCTCTTCACCAGTTACTTCCTGTGCTAGGCAAAGGTGCCTGGTTGGCAACTCTAGATTTAAAAGAAGCTTACCTGCATATCCCAATCAGGGAATCTTGCAGAAGATACCTACACTTCATAGGTTCATAGGTTCATACTAGGCTGTCTGCCCTAGGGCATTTATAAGCCTAGCCAGAGTATGTTTGGCTTTCGCCACCCATTTTAAATTAATTTTGCTCTGCCCTTTTTCGAGGTTAGTATACTGTGCCTTTGTCTAACAGTGACACAGAAGTGATACCCGGGTTAAACCTACGATCTCCCATCCACTCATCAAGACTCCTCTTGAAGAGAGTCAATGAGGGACTCTGCCTAACCTAGACTGGGATTTTATTCCAGAGTGAAGGGAGCCTCTGGGTTATGAATCTGTCCCTCCAGCATGTCCTATTTATTTCAGTGCTGAGGTTCAAGTCTCTCGGCGTAGCTCGATGGGATTTGGATTTTTTGAGGTGCAGCATGTCCCTTAATTCCGGGTTGGACATGGCCTTATACGTCAGGCACAGGTCACCTCTGAGCAGGCGGTATGCCACTGAGTAGAGCTGAAGTTTCTTTAACCGGGCAGCATATGGCATCTGTCTGAGCCCTTTGATCCTCTTGGTGAGGTACTTTTGGGGTCTTTCCAGTTGCTGCAGGTGTCTGGTAAGGTACATCCCAAAAGGGGCATTGTACTCGATTATGGGCCTGATGAGGGATGAGTAAAGAGGCACGATGACCTCCCCTAATCTAGATGTGAATCCCTTCATGATTAGGTGGGCTATATAAAATGTTTTTCTAACTACTTTGGCCACGTGGTTGTCAAATGAGAGATTGCTATCAACTTGGGTCCCCAGGTCCATAATTACTTCTTCTGTACTTAATGGATTACCACCTATGTGGTAATTTGTGGGCACTTTGTTTTTGCCAAAGGGGATGACTATACACTTTTTGGCGTTTAGCTTGAGGCCATGGCTCTGGCACTAGTTGTCTGTTTCTATGAGGCCCTTTTGGAGGATGCTTGTGTCGGCTGGAGAGTCGATTATGGCGCCCCGTTTGCAGTCATCTGCGAACTTGGTCAGCCACAGTCCTTCCGTGTTGGCCTGTACCTCCGAGAAATATATACCAAACAAGAGAGGTCCCAGGACTGAGCCTTGTGGAACACCACGTGTAACTGGTTTGGAGTCTGACATGGCTCCAGCAATTCTAACCATGTGGGTTCTGTCCTTGAGCCAGTTTGCAACCCATCTAGTGACATAGGGGTTTATATTTAAGCTGGTGAGCTTATCTATAATGCCCGAGTGGGGTATTGTATCGAAGGCTTTTGCGAGGTCCAGATAGGCTGTGTGGACCACCTTCCCTTCGTCAATGGCCTTGGTGACTCAAAGAAGTCAACCAGGTTTAAGAGGCAGGATCTGCCCTTAACAAAGCCAAACTGGGTAGGATCCAGTGTCTGTAGGTCCCCAATATCTTTATTTATGAGGTCCATGATGATCCCTTCCATAGCTTTGCAGACCAAGCTAGTCAGGCTTATGGGGTGATAGTTTCCAGGGTCCGTTGAGGCACCACCTTTGTGTAGAGGGACCACTGTTGCTGTATGCACTCTTTGGGTACATATCCTGTAGTAAGGCTGAGATTGAACAGTAGTTTTATGTTTGGGTTTAGCTCTTCTTGGAGTTCATGTAGGACGCAGCCTGGTACACCGTCTGGTCCCATTGGTGCTGTGTTTTTTGCTTTGGAGAGGGCGGCTCCCACCTGAGCATCTGAGATGTCAGGGGGGCAGCACTCTGCTGGGATAGATATGTGCCCTTTTGGTGGGGAGGGGGGGGGGGAGAGAAGTTTGCGCTGAACCTGTCAGCTAGGATGTTGGCAATGTCTGTGGGATCAGTGTATTTTTTGTCATTTTGGACTAATTCTGAGCATATCTGGGAATTCCCACCCAGGTTCCTAACATAACTAAAGAAAGCCTTGTGATCATCCTTAGTGTCCTGTGCAATTTTTCTCTCGAAGCTGGCCTTTGACGATTTTATGAGTGCCCTTAGTTTTTTGCTAATACTGATCAGAGATGCCTTCCCTTTTTGGGATTTTGCTCTATCATGTAGTAGCTTCCTCCTTCTATTGTATAGTTTGTTTATGGCTGGGGTCCACCAGACAGGTCGTCTGCCTTTGGAGGATTGGGTCTTGGTTTTGTTTGGGATTGCATGATCCATGCATTCCTGAAGGTGTTCATAGAATGCATTTATAAAGGATTCTGCAGTCTGGGCCGTATTTTCCACAGGCCCGGGGGCTTTAAAGGATTCCACCTCAGTTTTGAGGAGTGTGAAATTTGCTTTAGAGAAGTTTTTCACTGTGGTTTTCTGGGCAGGGGTGTGGTCGGGATGTGAATATCCAGTGAGATCGGTTTATGGTCTGATCTTACCAGTGAGGGATACACTTCTGGTCTGGAGCATAGAGTCCCCATGTTGGTGATGATCAGGTCCAGTATGTTTTCCCCTCTTGTGGGAGTGGTAACAAGTTGTTCCATAGCATTTGAGTTTATGAATTCTAGGAACCTTTGGGCAAGGGTGTTGGAGCTAGAGTAATGCTCCCAATCTATGTTTGGGTAGTTGAAGTCACCCAATATAATGGTGTTCGGAGAGACCTTCATATTTTCCAGTGTTCTCAGGAAGGCCGAGTGGGGTTCCTGGGTTTGGGAGGGTGGTCTGTAGCAGGCTATAAACTGGAAGGCAGTTTTACCCAATGTTAGTTGCACATGGATAGTCTCTGATGCTTCATGCTTTGCCACCAACCTGGAGGTGTGGGTATCTTTGAATATCGATACTCCCCCTCCTTTTGTGGTTCGGTCCAAGTTTTGGGGCCGAAAAGCATGGTATGAGGTATAACCTGGTAGTGCTGGGGTGCTCTCGGGAGTCCTGAACCAGGTTTCTGTTACTGCACAGATATCGATGTTCTCCATGCTAAGGAGAGTTTCGAGTGCGTGCATCTTGAGGTTTAGACTTCTAGCGTTGAGTAGCATTACTCTTAGTTTCTTATCCCTTGTGATACCTATGGAGGTGGGTTTGTCTTTTGAGCCTTGCCTAAAAAGGCACTATGGGGTAGCAAGAGCCTTTGCCAATATCCGAAAGCCCAGGGGTGACAGGTGCAAGCCGTCCCTAGCAAAGCATCGTGTCTTGTCGTGCATATCATCCCAAGCTGACAGGCATTGGATCCCCTTTGAATGACACCAATACTTAAGCCAATTGTTGAAATTGATCATCTTGTCTTCATATTGTGGCATCATTCTTGGTGAGGGTAAGATGCTACTCAAGGTCAGGGTCATACCAGCCTGGGCTACATGCTCAGAGAGTTCCTCTATGTCTCTTTTCATGTAGTCCAGGGAGGTGCGTCTCAGGTCATTCACACTAGCATGGACAATGACCAAGTCATATTTGTACTTGCCTTGGAGTGACCCGAGTGCTTGTGTTATGTGGCGGATACTAGCGTTAGACAGGCTGCTCACCGTGACCTTCTCCTTGTTCAGCCTGGTGAGCGGGACGTCAGTGTGCCTGACGATAGAATCACCTATTAAAAGTGTATCAGGTGTGTTGTTTAGCCTTAAGGGCTGTGACTGTTCGGCACACTGGCTTTGTGAGATATGTGTTGCACGTGTTTTGTTTTGGGGTAGCGGTTGCTTGGGTGTCTGCTTTGGAGGTCTCTGCTGCTTAGGCAGATCTTTATTTAGAGCCTCTGAGTATGTTTTTGTGTGATTATGTGTTTGGTTTGCCGTCGTGGTAGGTCTATGTGAGACTGGAATTGTAGTGAGTGTGGTTTCCTTCTCCTCCTGACTGGTTATGCCAGTACTGAGTTGAGAGAGCTTAGCCTCCAGTTTGGCTATATGGTTGCATCTCTCACATGTGTTGGAATTTGTTGGGAGGAGGAGAGGGTTGTCTGTGTACATGAGGCAGTTGTAACATTGCCTCAAGATTCCCATATTCACCAGCTGGACCGGAGAGGAGATTGACAACTGACCTTTGGACATGCTAGAATAATATTGGGAATTCCTTTATAATTGAAAACAAGGGCCAGTGGGGAGCGAGGATGTAGTGCTTTTAATTTTTAGTGCTGACTTATAATTGCTTTAGTGAGCAAGTGCCAGGTAACAAGTGCAATGTGTTACAGGTAACTTAAATGCAAAAACAACAAACAGTAACTTTCTTTCAAGCGAAGCAAGGAAATAAGTACAGTAAGCAATGCAGATATCACTAGGGATCCACAGAAGCACTGAGAAGCGCTTTAGGTGGAATTAGTCCAGGAAATAACAAGCATACAAACAAAGCTAGATTCAGCAGGCCTGGATCTAGTCTATGCTACAGCAAACAAGGTGTACCAATTTCAGTAAGATACAGTTCAAATATTCAGGCACTATAAACCTTTAACCAGAAATTCCCAGCTCAGAAGGGCAGAGCCCAGCCTCTCCTCCCACAAGAGTGCAGACCACGAACCTTCTTAATATAAAATAACTGGCCTGAAGCCCGAGTGCTTAAACCAGAGCTAATACACTTTAAGAATAACAGACACTGAGCTCTCAATCAGCAGTTCCCAACTTAGAAGGATGAAAGCTACCTGTCCTGCCACCACAGTGCATGCCACAAACCTTCCTAATGTAGAACAACTGGTCTGAAGCCCAAGTGCTTAATCCAAAAGACTTAGAATGATAGCTACACTTTAACCAAGTTACTACCAAGCAGTAATAAATACAACTGAATACTTTAAATAATGCCAGGATTAGTGCTCAAGTTATACAAACAAAGCTAGAATCAGCAGGCCTGGATCTAGTCTATGCTACAGCAAACAAGGTGTACCAATTTCAGTAAGAAGAAATTCAGATATGCATGCACTGTAAGCCTTCAACCAGAAATTCCCAGCTCAGAAGGGCAGAGTCCAGCCTCTCCTCCCACAAGAGTGCAGACCACGAAACCCTCGTAAAGTAAAATAACTGGCCTTAAAGCCAAAGTGCTTAAACCAGAATTAATATACTTTTAGAATAACAGACACTGAGCCCTCAATCAGCAGTTCCCAACTTAGAAAGATGTAAGCTACCTGTTCTGCCACTACAGTGCAGACCACAAACCCTCTCAATGTAAAACAACTGGTCTGAAGCCCAAGTGTTTAAACTAAAAGGCTTAGAATGAGTTACACCAAGCAGTAATAAATACAATTGAGAATGTTTAAGATGACGCAAAAGCAAAATAAAGTAGGAAGAAACACAAGTACAGTAAAAGCAGAAGAATTTTTTTTTTTTTTTTTTTTTTTTTTTTTTTTTTTTTAGAAAAGTAGCAAAAGCAGTAGTAAATACAATTCTCATGCAGTGCAAGCTGGCACACTTGAATATGTAGCAATATTAGTCCACACACAGTTTGAAAAAATGTAATTAAATTAAAAAGGACTAAAAGCAAGTGCAGAAAGGGTTTATTAGGTAGAATGCAGTAAAGAGATGTCCTGGGGGTGAGTAGGCTACTTGCATTATCAGTTCTCTGCACTGCCCTTTGGCTTGTCTACTGCACCCAGGGTATTCACAAAGTGCCTGGCTCCAGTAAGTGCATTTTGCAGGCAAAGAAATATTCAAGTATATCCATACCTGGACGATTGTCTAATTCAGGCAGAAAACCAGGCCACACTTCTAAATCACCTGGCGTTTGTAAAAAGGGTTCTAACTTGTCTAGGGTAAACCATAAATGAAAATAAATCACAACTGGTACCCTCTCAACAGATTACATTCCTGAGTGCAAGCTTGAATACAACTACCCAGATGGCTTTCTTCACACCAGAAAAGCAAATTCATTTGGGAACTTACTTCAAACAAATGGCCACAAAAACCCTGCTGTCTGCAAGACAAATACTGCAAGCCTTGTGCTTCATATCCTCCTGCTTTCTTCTAATTCCATATGCAAGACTGCATATGAGGAAACTTCAGTGATACTTAAAAAGTCTATGGAGTCAACATTGTCACAGCCTGGAAAGAATGAATCCTGTCATACCTTGCCTATGCCTGGAGTTCCTATGATGGGCAGAGGCCTGCCACTAAAACAAGGCACTGCCATTCACACTACCCCCTGCCGCCCAAACCCCAACTACAGATGCATCAGACTATGCATGGGAAGGCTCACCTGGCAGGGAACTGCATTCGGGGCAAATGGAACCCAAATCAAATGCACCTACATATCAATCAAAAAGAAATGTTAGCTGTACAGAATGCTCTGACAGCTTTCAAGGACTACATTCATCCAGGGCAGCTAATGCTAAAGACGGACAACACCACAGTTATGTGGTACATAAACAAGCAGGGGGGTACACGTTCCTAGCCCCTCTGCAGACTAGCCATAGCATTGTGGAACACAGCCTTGAGCTACCAAGTGCAACTACAAGCTCAATTCCTGCCAGGACAACTGAATTCACTGGCAGACTGACTAAGCAGAAATCTCATGGACCCACATGAGTGGAAACTGGAACCACGGATTTTCAGCATGTTGACAAGCAAATGGGGGAGCCCAGACATAGATCTATTTGCCTCCCCCCAGAACTACCAGTTGGACAAATTTTGCACAAGGACTCCTCACAAAAAATCCTGGAAAGTGGATGCTCTGTCCTTCAGCTGGAAAAACCTATCAGTCTACACCTCCTCCCCCCCCCCCCCGCCTCTGCTCTCCAAAGTTCTGCTAAAAGTCAAACAGGACAAACCAGAAATGATTTTGATTGCTCTAGACTGGCCACGCCCACACTGGTACCCACTCCTGGGCAGTCCGTCACAAATATCTCCATGGCACCTGCCTCAGACACCTTCATTGCTGTCTCAGCAGGAGAACCAAATTCTGCACCCTCACCTCCCAACATTGAACCTTGCAGCTTGGATGTTCTTCATCTCACATTGCTGCAGTCCTTACACTTGGGTAGTCCGCTGTCCTCGGTCGGCCCGAATATCAAAGTATAAGGCTGACGTCGGTCAAGGCGCATTTGACTGACATCAGGACGTCAGGGTACAAATGCGCATGACCGACGTCATATCCTCAGTCTTTTTTGCCGCATGGTCCGATGCAGAAGCAGCATTGCAAGTGCCGTTCGGCGTTCTGAAATTTTGGTCGGAGTTTCAGACCGAGTCAAAGTTGGCTAAGTACCCGTTAGAATATTTTAGTTTTTCTTGCCTCAGTGGTTTACCGGATGTCAGAAAAAGTGAATAACTGTATTTCTTGTGGGAAACAGATACCGCATAGAGATTATCATATTTTGTGTATTCCTTGTTTAGGGCCTGAGCACGACGTTGTTGGGTGTCGCTCTTGTGCTAGATTCAATAAGCGCACTATAAAGAGAAGGTTAGATTGTGCCAGGTTAGTCTTCGGGAAGCGGTGCAATTATAAAATGCCGTCGGATGCTCCGACGCCCGCTTCTTCGAAGAAGCGCAAGGATAAAAGCAGCTAAGCCTAGGCTAGAAGAGCCGTCCGTACCGGACGCCGGTTCTTTAGAGGTGTCGGTGGAGCCGGTGGTTCCGCCGGAGGTTTCTCTGGAGTCCCAGGGAGAGACTTTGTTATTGCAGGATGTGGCCTCTCAGGAGGCAGGTCAGGCTGAAGGGGCTTCTCAGGTTACTGTACTCCCCTCCCTTCCTAGGGTGGTTAGGCCCTCTCCTTCTGTTTCCAAGGCTTCTCCCAGAGGCAGGCCAGGTTTAGCTTCAGTTGGTGTCACCCCTACTTCTTCAGGATCTGTGCCCAAGAAGCATATGCTTAAAATGGCAGAAGATTTGATTACTTTGATTAGAGGTTCTTTGCCCCCCTCCTGATAAGAGACCTAGGGTGGAACCTGAGCTAGGGAGTTTTGAGCAGGCTTCGGATGTTTCAGAGTCTTCGGCTGAAGACTTGCAGGAGTATTCTCCTTATTCTGATTCTGATGTGGATGATTCTACTCCTTCTGCTTCTCCTCCAGAGGATTTTTCTTTTTCAGAGAACCTTCATTCCATGAGGGAGCATTTTAAGTGGGAAGGTCAGGACTTCTCTGATTCCAGGAAAAGGCTTAGGGAATTTTTGTTTTTACCCCAGCATAGGCCTTTGGCTATACCTCCTGTTCTGGATGTTGTGGAAGATGTGTTTGCAGAGGCTTCTCTTAATCCTGATTCTTTGCCTCCTGCTCCTGTTAAACCAGATAGGTATTACAGGGTGCCTGAAGCTCATAAGTATCTTTTTAAGAGTCCTAGGGCAGACCCAGAAACTGTTAGTCAGGGGCCTAAGGGTGTTAAGGCTTCTGTTGTCAAAAATCCGGTTCCTCCAGATAAAGAGGCCAGGGCTTTGGATAGATGGGGAAAGAAAGTTTATACTTCTTCCACCCTGGCTATGAGGGCTTTGAATTGCCAGTTTCACATGTTGAAATACCAAAACTATCTCCTTTCACAATTGAAGTCTAAGGTAGATGCTCTGGCGGAAGGTATTGAGTGTAAAGAGTTACAAGATTTAGTACATGTTTCTGAACAGGTGGGTAAGCATTCTTTGCAATGTGGTTTTGATGCTGTACAGGCCTCGTCTAGGGTGGCTGCCACTGGGTCAGTTCTTCGCAGGCACGCCTGGCTGAGGGATCAGAATTTATCTGACCATGTTAAGACAAGGATTTTAGATGCTCCTTTACAATCTGATGTGTTGTTTGGTTCTCCTGTTGAGGCAGTCTTAAAGAAAATGGAAGACAAGGCTAAGTCTATGCAGACTGTTAAAGATTTTTTGCAGGTTCAGCCTCCGAAGTTTAGTAGAAATTGGCGTATCCTTCTTATGATTCCCAGTCTAGGGGTAGATCTAGACGTGGTAGGGGCAGAGCTCAGGGCTCTTTCAGGCCTAGAACAGGGAGTTCACCTGCACAGTCTTCGGGTGAGGGCAGGGGTCAGTCCTTTCGTAAACAGACCCAATGACCTTCCTTTTCAGCTGCCAGAGCCTTCTCGTCTGGCAGCACCTTTGGGAGGAAGGTTGGCACTTTTCAAGGAAAATTGGAGTTTAATTACCCAAGACAGATGGGTATTGGATATCATACACCACGGTTACAAGTTTTATTTCCATACCTTGCCTCCTTTCAAAGGCATGCCAGACGTTCCTCCTCAGCAAAGAATAGAGGCTCACAAACAAATTTCTCTGTTACTTCAAATAGGGGCCATACAGCCGGTCCCTATGCCAGAAGTGGGCCTAGGATTTTATTCTCGCCTGTTCCTAGTACCAAAGAAAGGGAACACGTGGAGACCCATTTTGGATTTATCTATCCTCAACACTTATCTGGACATTCCCAAGTTCAAAATGTTGACGTTACAACAGCTTTTACCTCTGCTGGGCAAAGATCATTGGATGGTAACTTTGGATCTCAAGGAGGCTTACCTTCATGTTCCTATCAGACTGAGTTGCAGGAAGTATCTGCGTTTTGGCTGGGACTTCTCATTATCAGTTCTCTGCATTGCCCTTTGGCTTATCTACTGCCCAGAGTGTTCACGAAACTTCTGGCTCCAGTGGTAGCTTTCCTCAGGCTAAAAGGAATAGACGTCTATCCTTATTTGGACGATTGCCTGATTGTGGCTCAAGGAAGGACGAGCTTCTTCATCATTTGGAATATGTGATAGCAGTGCTAAGATGCCTGGGGTATTCTGTGAGCGAAATAAAGTCCAGTCTACTGCCCTCTCAGGACATGTGCGTTCTGGGTGTAAGACTGAATCCAGCATCCCAGGTGGCCGTTTTGACCCCGCACAAACAAAAGAATCTTTCCCTTTACTTTCATCAATTGTCTCATCAGTCCAGGCTGACTGCAAGGACAGTCCTTCAAGCCTTGGGGTTCATGGCATCTTGTATTCTGGTGCTTCCCAATGCCAAACTGCATATGAGGAAGCTACAATGGTATCTCAAAATGTATGGACACAGCACTGCCAGGATCTGGACACTGTCATTCAAATAATACCTTGCATTCAAAAGGAATTGTTGTGGTGGGCTCAGGAATGTCACCTAAACAAGGGACTCTCTGTGACCCGGCCAGAGGAGTCAGATTCTAACGACAGATGCCTCAGACAAAGCTTGGGGAGCTCATCTGAATGGAAAGTGGATACAAGACAAGTGGCCTGCCAGACTACAACATCTACATATCAACTTGAAGGAGATGTTAGCAGTCCAGTTTGCATTAATAGCTTTCAAGGATTTACTTCTTCCAGGGCAGGTGTTGATTCTAACAGACAACACAACTGTCATGTGGTACATCAACAAGCAAGGGGGAACACATTCTTATTCTCTATGCAGGCAAGCAATGATTTTGTGGGAGACTGCTCTCAGTTTACAGCTAAATCTTCAGGCAAGGTTTCTGCCGGAGCACAGAACTCCTTAGCAGATGTGTTGAGCAGGCAATTATGGATCCCCACGAGTGGAAATTGGATCCTCATGTATTTCAGAAATTGACAGTGTCATGGGGAACTCCAGACATAGATCTGTTCGCTTCTCCACTAAACCACCAGCTGCCAAAGTTTTGCACGAAAAGGTTTCATCCCACAGCTTGGAAAGTGGATGCTCTTTCTTTCAATTGGAGCAATCTTCATGTGTATGCCTTTCCACCTCTGCCTCTCCTCCCAAAGGTACTACTAAAGGCCAGACAGGACAAGCCAAGGATGATTTTGATAGCTCCAGATTGGCCTCGACAGCATTGGTACCCATTACTGAGAAGCCTGGTACGGGAGCCTCCATGGCCTTTGCCTTCGATTCCACACCTGTTGTCTCAGGAGGACAGTCATTTGCTCAATGTCAAGCTTCACTCTCTTCACCTAACAGCCTGGCATATTCTGTTTTGAACCATAGTGGGTCTCAACTTCCACAGCAAGTTTTGAATGTTATTTTGGAAGCTAGAAGGCCGAGTACAAGGAAAGTGTACGCAGATAAATGGAAGAGATTTTTATTTTGGAGTGCAGCAAAGGATTTTGATGTTTCTGAGCCTAATTTAAGTGTAACTCTTCAATATCTTACTGAGTTACTGGACAAGGGTTTGTCCTTCTCTTCTATTAAGGTTCATGCTGCAGCAATTTCAGCTCACTATGATTGTGACCCACCATTGTTTTCTCATCCTTTGTTCAAGCAATTCCTTAGAGGGGCAAAGAATATAAGACCCCCACGTAGAGCTCCTACGCCTGCTTGGGATCTCAATTTTGTGTTGGAGAAACTCACTCTACAACCTTTTGAGCCTGCAGCTACTACTGAGTTGAAATATTTATCATGGAAGACTGCTTTTTTGTTGGCCATTACCTCTGCAAGAAGGGTTTCTGAATTGCAGGCCCTTATGGCGGTTGAGCCTTTCTTAATTTTCCATAAGGATAGGGTATTTTTACGTACTAATCCTTCCTTTATGCCTAAAGTGGTTTCTAGTGTGGCTTTAAACCAAACTATTCATTTGCCTACTTTTTATGCAAATCCCCAAAATAAAGGGGAAAAGATTTTGCACACTTTAGATGTACACAGGCAGTTGCGATATTATTTGGTCAGAACTAAAGGGTTCAGGCAGTCTCAGCAGTTATTTGTTTCTTTTGCTTTGAGTTCTCAGGGCAAGCCTGTGTCAAAACAAACTATTTCTAAGTGGATTGGGTTTTGCATTGCTTTCTGTTGTTCCCATCATGGCAAGGAGATTCCAGCTGGGATTAGGCCTCATTCCACTAGGGCTACTGCCACTTGACAGCTTTTTAGGGGGTGGCAACTAAAGATATTTTGGAGGCAGCTACTTGGAGTTCAGTGCATACTTTCTCTAGGCATTATCACCTTCCACTTTATTCTAAATCTAGGGCTGGTTTTGCCACTGCTATTTTGCAGGGCATTTTGGCAGCTCCTGCTTCCTTATAGTTTTGCCATCCTCCCTTACCTCTGCTTTGGGATTCTACCCAAGTGTAAGGACTGCAGCAATGTGAGATGAAGAACATAGTACAGTTTTGTACCTACCATAAATGGAGATGTTCGAAGATCCACATTGCTGCAGTCCAATTTACCCTCCCTACTTCCCCTCTGTAGTTAGAGGCGGTTGTGTGGGTTGGGTTGTCAATATGGTGTATATTGTATATATTGTACATATTTTTAGTGCAAGGGTGGTTGGTTGGTTGTTTGCTGTCTTTTGGTTTTGACCTTTCTTTTTAGGGTCTTCTGACATCTGGGGCAAGAAAAGACTGAGGATATGACGTCGGTCATGCGCATTTGTACCCTGACGTCCTGATGTCAGTCAAATGCGCCTTGACCGACGTCAGCCTTATACTTTGATATTCGGGCCGACCGAGGACAGCGGACTACCCAAGTGTAAGGACTGCAGCAATGTGGATCTTCGAACATCTACATTTATGGTAGGTACAAAACTGTACTTTAATAAATTAAATTCGCCCTTAGCATCCCTCAGCAAACCTGTGATGGATGTCATCTTGGAGGCGAGAAGACCTAGTACTAGAAAATCTTATGCTGATAAATGGAAAAGATTCTGTGCCTGGAACCAGTCTTTAGGGATGAGCACAGCCACGCCCAATTTACCTCAGATTTTGCAATACTTAACTGAGATGCTTCACAAGGGCCTGTCTTTTTCCTTTATTAAAATCCACGCTTCAGCTATTTCACCTCACTATAACACAGAACCACCCCTCTCTTCTCATCCCCTGCTTAAGCAGTTTCTCAGAGGGGCAAAGAACTTGAGACCACCCCCCTGCCTGGGACCTTAACTATGTTTTGGAAAAGCTCACTTTACCTCCTTTCGAGCCAGCTGCTACTGCAGACTTAAAATTTATTTCTTGGAAAACAGCCTTCCTGTTAGCAATCAGTTCAGCTAGAAGGATATCTGAATTACAGGCCCTTATGGCAGTGGAGCCTTTAATCATATTTCATGCGGACAAGGTATCTTTGAAGACCAATCCATCCTTCATACCCAAGGTGGTTTCCAGTGTGGCTCTTAACCAGTCCATTCATTTGCCAAATTTCTATCCCAATCCACAGAACAAAGGGGAATGGATTCTGCATTCCTTGGATGTGCACAGACAACTTAGATTCTACTTGGACAGAACTAAATTTCAAAGAAAATCTAAACAATTGCTAGTGGCATTTGCTGCTGGGGCAGAGGGGATGGCTATTTCAAAACAAACCATTTCTAAATGGATAAAGCCATTGCATTCATTTCTGCTATAAGCACCATGGAAAACCTATCCCCCAGGGGATCAGATCTCTTTCCACCAGGGCTGCATCTACTTCTGCAGCCTTTCTCAGAGGTGTTCCTACCAGGGATATTCTAGAAGCTGCTACCTGGAGTTCAGTACATACTTTCACCAAGCATTATAATTTACCAATTTTCTCTAAATCCAGAGTTGGCTTTGCCACTGCTGTCTTGCAGGGCCTTCTTAGCTGGTCCTAATGCTGTATAAATCCATTCTTCCAACCATAGCTTTGGGAATCTACCCAAATGTAATGACTGCAACAGTGAAACATGAAGAACATAGTACAGTTGTGCACACTTGCCATAAATGTAGATGTTCGAGTGTATTCACTGTTGCAGTCCTGGTTACCCTCCCTCCAGCCCCCTGTTTTTTTCTCTTACTGTGCCTCTACTTTCTTGTACTATGCTTAAAAGCCTTTTTGGTGTATTTGCTTTTGGTTGGAGGTATATTTTTGTGTTTTTAATTTTATTTGCTCCCCATTGGGGGGCACCTGACATCTGGGGCAAGAAAAACTGATGTAATGGCGTCGGCTGCATGTTTTATACCCCTAACCAACCTGACGTCATGGAAGAAGGGACAGCAACCGATGCAGGACCCAAGACTTTGTTAATCAGGCCGACTGAGGGCAACCTGCCAGCAGATTATCCAACTGTAATGACTGCAACAATGAATACACTTGAACATCAACATTTATGGTAAGTTTACACAACTGTACTTTTCACATGCTGAAGTACCAACAACATATTATGGAACTTATTAAGTAAAAAATAGCTACCTTTACGGACTGTGCAGAAAATAAAGAATTACAAGAGCTTATGCACTCTGCAAGCCAAGTCAGCAAGCATACATTGCAGTGTGGTATTGACGCCCTAGAAGCATCTTGCAGGGCAGCAGTCACTGGTTCTGTACTGAGAAGGCATGCTTGGCTTAAGGAGCAAACCTTGCCAGAACATGTCAAATCAAAATTACTAGACACTCCTTTGATTAAGGACAACCTGTTTGGCAGCAAAGCAGAAGAGCTTCTTAAAAAGATGGAAGAAAAAGCTAAATCTGTGCAGACAGTCAAAGATTTTTTGCAAGTACAGCCTCCTAGATTCAGTAGGCATTGCCCCTCAAAACGGTCCTTTTCAATGCTCTCAAGGACCATCTCAAACTAGACCGAGGGGAAACGGCCCCCCCCCCCAGACTACAGTCTCAGGGTATGCAGAGATCTAAGCAATGAAGTGCCTCCACTTCAAAAACACCATCAACGAAAAGAAATCAAAACTAGTCCCCAGTCAAAAGATTGTATTCCTGGGAGCAAGCTTGGACACAGCATCCCAGATGGCATTCCTTACACCAGAAAAACAAGTCTATCTGACAGACTACTTCAGTCAAATGGCCACCAGAACCCAGCTATCCACAAGGAAAATCCTACAGGCCCTAGGGTTCATGGCCTCATGCAGCCTTCTAATTCCATATGCCAGACTGCATATGAGGAAACTTCAGTGGTACTTAAAAAGTCTTTGGTGCCAACATTCTCAGGACCTGGAAACAATCATTCCTATCGTACCTTGTCTAAGGACAGAGTTGTTTTGGTGGGCAGCAGCATGCAACCACAACAAGGGACTACCCTTTACTCAACCCCATGCCGCCCACACCCTAACCACAGATGCATCAGATTATGCCTGGGGGACACACCTGGACGACAAGTGCATTCAGGGCCACTGGAGCCCAAGTCAAATTCATCTGCATATAAACCAAAAAGAGATGCTATCACCAGGACCCCTGCTTATAAAAACAGAAAACACCACAGTTGTGTAGTACATCAACAAGCTGGGGGAACCCACTCTGCAGGCTAGACATGGCCTTGTGGAACATGGCCTTGGACATGCAGGTCCATCTGCAAGCTCAATTCCTGCCAGGCAAACAAAGCACACTGGCAGACAACTTAAGCAGAAATCTCCTAGACCCTCACTAGTGGCAGCTAGAGCCCAGAACCTTCAGCCTTCTGATTCAGAAATGGGTGACCCCAGAGGTGGATCTCTTTGCCTCCCCCTGTAGTCACCAGCTCAGCAAATTCTGCACCAGGACACTTCACAGCAGGGCCTGGAAAGTGGATGCCGTAGCCTCCCAGTGGGTAAACCTCTCAAACTATGCATTTCCCCCTCTGCCCCTGCTCTCAAGAATATTGCTCAAGATGAGACAGGATAGATCAAGGGCAAGTCTGATTGCCCCGGACTGGCCACACCAGCACTGGCACCCACTCCTGCGCAGCCTGTCACCGCTGCCCCCTGGCACCTACCACAGAGCTCCACCCCTGCTCACTCAGCAAGGGGGACAGATCTTGCATCCTCAACTGCAAACCCTAAATCTTGCAGCCTGGCTTATTCCTTGAATTCTCCCCCAGTGACCAGCATAAGCTAGCAGGTACTGAATGTCATTCTTGAAGCCAGAAGATCTAGTACAAGGAAATCCTATGCTGATAAATTCAAAAGGTATTGCTCCAGGATTTAATCTAAAGGAGAGGACACAACTCTGCCCTCCCTACCTCTAAGCCTGGATTACTTAGCAGATTTACTCCACAGAGACCTAACCTTTTCCTCCATTAAAATCCATGCCGCTGCCATCTCGGCTCATTACAACTCTGAGCCACCCCTATTCTCTCACCCTCTCATCAAACCGTTCCTGAGAGGGGCAAACAACTTAAGGCCACCAAGGAGAGCACCCATCCCGCTTGGGACCTTAACTTTGTACTGGAAAAGCACACATTGCCCCTTTTTGAGCCTGCAGCATCAGCAGACTTAAAATTCCTGTCTTGGAAAACAACATTGTTCCTGGCCATCACTTCAGCAAGAAGAATGTCTGAGCTACAAGCACTTATGGCCGTGGAACCCTTCATCATTTTTCATTCTGACAGGGTCTCCCTCAGGACTAATCCTTCCTTTATGCCCCAAGTGGTGTCTAATGTGGCTCTCAGCCAATCTATCCATGTGCCAACCTTCTTTCCTAATCCTCAAAATAAAGAGGAAAGGATCCTGCACTCTTAGGATGTGCACAGACAGCTTAGATTCTACCTGGATAGGACTAAGCCCTTCAAGAAATCTGACCAGTTACTACTCAGTTTTGCACCAGGGGCAGAGGGCAAGGCCATTTTGCAACAGGCAATTTTCAAATGGATAGCACACTGTATCCATTTCTGCTACAAACACCATGGGGAAACCAACCCCTCAGGGGGTCAGAACACATTCCACTAGGGCAACTTCTACCTCTACAACATTCCTCAGGGGAGTCCCTACCAGGGAGATTCTGGGGGCTCCTACCTGGAGTTTGCAACTGCATTTCTGCAGGGCATACTAGCCAGCCCAAACACTTCTTGACTGCCGCCACCCTTTTTACAGCTTTGGGAATCAACCCAAGTGTGATGACTGCAACAGTGAAACATGAAGAACATAGTACAGTTGTGCACACTTACCATAAATGTAGATGTTTGAGTATATTCATTGTTGCATTCCTGGTTTCCCTCCCTCCAGCCCCCTTCTTTCTCCTGTATGTGTATACTACTCACCCCTTGCAGGGGTATTGGTATTTACTTTTTACTGGTGAAGATTTTTCCACCATAGCTTAGCTGTCTGTTGGGGGGCTCCTGATATTTGGGGCCAGAAAAACTGATGTAATGGAGTCGGCTGCCTGTTTTTATACCCCTGACGACCTGACATCAGACCTGGAGCAATAGCAACCGACGCAGAAATGCTACGTCTCTGGTATTCGGGCCGACTGAGGGCTACCTACAGGCAAATAACCCAAGTGTGATGACTGCAACAGTGAATATACTCGAACATCTACATTTATGGTAAGTGTACACAATTGTACTTTGAGCTTTTTGTCATAGAATGACTGCATGTCTGTGAACCATTGTACCTTATTCTCTCATCTTCTCTTCTTTTTCCTTTTCTTCTTGATGGTTCCTGTCTTTTCACCACTATTCTTTCTGGTAAATTCAGTTTTGCAGTCATTTGTGGTCACTGAAAACCCTCTCTCTCTGGCTGGAGCAGGCTGCCACATCAGTCTCTCATTTTCAGTGAAGTGATATGCTGATCAGTTTCCGTTACTCCATTTTGAACTAAGGAACACTGTTCATTTATTTATTTTTTGTTTTGTTTTATTGGTTGAAGTGCTTTTATCATTGACCTCATTTACATAGTTTGAGAGTTCTTATTAGACTTCTCATAGGGGAATGAAAATGTATTAAAAAACTGGTTGCTAAAGTAAGTAGATAATCCCCCATTTCTAAAGTCATAGACTAATGTGCCGCAACTAGTCTTGATAGTTTTTGAAACATTGAACATGCAGAAACAGTGCGTCTATTTTAACTTTTCTTAAAGGAGCTCTTCCATCTTTTCTTTCAGATAGAAATGTAGTACATACAAGTATTATATTTCTAAGTTAGAACTGGGGAGTTCACCTCTATAAAGAGGCTAGTCACCAGCAAAGTCCCTTAGGAATTGATCCTAGGGCCACTCCTTTTTGGCATCTATTTCTCTGAAGTCAAGGCCAATGTCAGGAGCCCCTGGCTGATCAAATTTGCAGTGATTACAAATTAGAAACAGTCGTAGAATTCCCCCCACGGACACTTAATTTTCTGTAAACAACACTGACACAGACAAGTAACTGATGTCAGAGCCCTGGACTAAAAGTAAATGCCAATCAATGCATAATAGTGCACTTCAAGGAAATCGGTTACCCATGGTAACTGTCATATTGACATCTCAACTGTAAGAGTTGACCAAGTATTCAGGGACTCAGGGACACACGTAGACTGTAACCTAGCCTTTGACCATCATATATCTACAGTTTTGAGGAAATTGTTCTACGTTGTGCAACTTATAAAAAAGATAGGGAAGTCATTGTTGCACCGTAGTTGGCACTCATCAGATATATCTTTGTGTACAGTGCCTGTTTGGTTTATACCCAACCAAGCACATCCAGGACTTGGAACGTCCACAACCCTATCTCTGTATTCTGTTTCGTACAGGCTGTTGAGGGGAGATGTATGCCTGGCATACAAGTCATTATCAGATCCTACTCTGATGGACCTTGTGCATATCTGCAAAACAGACAGAACTAGAATTATCCATTGTAAAGACACAAACCTTACCTTTGACATATAAACAGGACCTGCTGAAGATACACATATATTTTCCAGAGACTACCAGTTCTTTCGATGAGGCTCCCAATTTATGTGAAGCAGAGTTCCTCCATAACCCAATGGCTTGGACAACTGGGTGTGGAACTGGAAATTCACTCTTGGTTTGGCACCTATGTCTCTAGTGGACACAAGCAGTCTGTCAGTGGTTCATCTCCCAGGCCCCTACTTGTAAATGTTTTATTTCCCCAAGCCCCTGCTTGCACTACCAAGGGTACCAGAACTTGTCAAAGATTTGGTTTTGCATAACTAGGCTTAAAAAGGCCATAGTGGCCATTCATCTACACACTTATGAACCTGTGTTGCATAGACAGAGTTTGTCATATATATATATATATTATACATATGAGTGTGTGTGTGTGTGTGTGTATATATATATATATATATATATATATATATATATATATATGTCTGGGTGTGTGTATGTATGTATATATATATATATATATATATATATATATATATATATATATGTGTGTATATATATATATATATATATGTGTGTGTGTGCATATATATATATATATATATATATATATATATATATATATATATATATATATATATATATATATCGAATAAGACTAGGAAGAAATAAACTTATACTACTGAAAACTTCCGAACTGTTAAAAACAAAAATATAAATCCAATGAATAGACGCTGAGCCAGAACTGTTATTTGCTGAGCGCTTTTGTTCGCTTTATTGGTAACAATCGAACTTCATCAGAGCAAAATGTAATGCATTTGCAATACTGTGCGAGCTTTAAATAGTCTAACTGGTGTAAAAAATACTTCACTTGAAAAAATATTTTGATCTTACTTGCTTGGTGCTTGCTGCTTCTTGCTGTGGGATGGATCTGAAGTGTTCTTAAGACACTCAGTCTTGCCTGGATGGATTCTTGCTAAAATTCAAAGTCTGGTTATAATTGCATTCACAGTCTGTTGCATATAGAAACTTGCAGAATATACACTGATACAGCATCTGACTTTAAGAGCAGTAACCAATAACTTTTATAATAAACCAAACTGGACAAACGTTACAGCTTAAAAGTACTGTTCCAACTTTACTTCTCATATAGTACAGATGATGTGAGAGATATAACATTTACCTCAGAACACCAAATGTGTTCCTACCATACCCCTCTCTAACATAGCTGGATTTATACAGCTCTTTATATACAGTTTTAGTCCTGTAGAAACAATACTAAGCTTCCTTGTTTAACAATGTCTTGTAAGAGACCAGCTTTTCTGACAGTGTGAATATCCTGTAACAGTGTCCTAATGTCCATGTAGAAAAACATAATTTTGAGGAAACACATTGTCTGTATTCTATTTGGATCTGTGTATATGACCATATGTTCTTGTACCAATGCTGATAAGCATATCCTGTTTTTTATGAAGAAAAACATATTTTTGAGAAAACACATCGTTAGAGATCAGCTTTTCTGACAGTGTGAACATCCTGTATTTTATTTGGATCTTTGTATAAAAAAACATCTGTTCTTGTGCCATCCTGTTTTTCCATGCAGAATAACATGTCATTGTTCTTTAAAAGCAGATTTTGCATTTTTTTCTTGCATACATCCTGTTTTGAGTCTGTAAGGGAATAATGTCCATTCTTTAAAAGCAGATTTTGTATTTTTGCTCTTGCATACATCCTGTTTTGAGTCTGTAAGGGAAGAATGTCCATTCAGCAGATTGCTTTTCCAAGCCATGGTCATTTAGTATGACTGCTGATCACATATTACTTAAACTTTGTTTCTGCATTTAAGCAAGCCTTTTCTTTCAGCATATTTACAACATAATTAATTTCAGATTTATATTCATAAAGTCTAACAATTCCCTCTGTTTTTAAACATACTCAAAACATTTTATATAGAAAACACAAGAAACAAACCTTTAGTTTGATACAACAAATCAAAATGTAATTTTACATAGTTAATACAATGATATTAAAGTATTACTACCAAAACTGAATGTATTTAACAACTTTTTCTTTTGCAGACCATTCTGTGAAAATATTTTATCAGTTATAAGCTGTGTCTGCTTTAATGTTATTTTTTTTTTTTTTAACATGATCAATTTATTCTTTTGCAATCACAGAATTTAATTTATGACTTGGAACTGTTTCATTAACTCTTTGCAGCTGTTAAATTAACTATGAGACAATAACTATGTGCTGCTGCAAGCATTTATACACTACTGAAAACACACAGTTTCAATGTCATTTTAACCATCACATTGTGTTTATGTCTCTGAACTGCTACAATGTATTCTGTACAGTATGTATTTACATAGACTGTTTGCTGTTCATGCATTTCAATTTACTAGGTATACTGGACCCACTTTTTTTAAAACATGTTTTCTCACACATATTTATTACTAGACATTTATTTAATTTGTACTGAATTCTTCTGCATTTGTACATACAAAGACTGTAAAGTACATTTAGTCTAATCTTACAAATTTAATAACATTAATATTGAGCAAAATCTTGGAAAATGTTTGTCTCTTTAGAAATATCTAGTGGAATTGACACCAAATGCATATATCATGTTATTTCAAACTACATACTCAGCAATTAGAAACATTGATGCTTTTTTATACCAACATTGTTTTGCCAAAAACATATTAAAAATAGTGACCATTCTTGCTATTAGAAACATTTATGCATTTTGCATATCTTTATTCTCTCTTGTATAGCTTTAATAAAACAATTTTAAATCATCTCTTGTTTAACCATTATGATAGCTATTAACAACTTGTAAAATATCTTATCCTGTCAGGTTTAATCCAGTTTACCAGTATTTCTAATACACTAATACCTGTTTTTTCCTCTCATAAGAGTATTGTCAAGAAGGAATGAAATATTTTTTCCTGTAGCTTTATTTTAGACCCTTATTATTTATTTTTTCTGTAACTTTATTTCAGACCCTTGTTCAGTACTGCTTATACAGTCAGTGTAAAACTGAGAAAGTGCCCCTCCCCCTGTAGTACTTCAGCACTGTTTTCCTGCCCTATGCTGTAAGAATAGAATGTATGTCAGCCTAACACTATGGTTATACATTATTATAGACCCCTGTCTGATTTGATAATTTTTTCTAAAGCTTTTGCTGTTTACTACCTCTACCTCTAGTAGGTATTTACACCCTCCTGCACAATTGATTTGAACTATATGTATACTATAGCCCATTTGCTGGCTGTACTTGATGCAACTGAGGTTTTTTCTTCTCCTTTCAACATTTACTTGCAAACAGATTATCAGTGACATCTATGCAGAATTGTGGCATTTTATTACAATTACCAAATAGTGTTGCCTGTAAACATTTTAATAATTATGTTTTAATAACAGTGATGCTTTAGAAAAACTCAAGCTACTTATCTGGCAATCAGTGTTGTTGTTTATCTTATCTTTCCAGCATTTCCTGTAACTATTCATTCAGTCTAGGAAGGTCTGAGCTCACATTTTATACTCTATAAACTATAATTAATTATTTTAGCATTTTTCCTTTAATGTGATTGTGATTTGCATAACTATGCATTTATACAACATAAATAGACATCATTTTACAATTACCTTACATGGATTTCAGTATTTTTTTTTTATTATTTATTTAACTATTTAATTGTCCTGCCATTAATTTTACAAAAACTGTTTGAATAATACCATCTGTGATTTTCTTTTTAAAATTCAGAACTTTAACTGTTTGGTGTTACTATATAATTATAAACAAATTGTAAAAAAACAAAATAGATATTAGTTTAACCAACACATTTATATTTATATTATTTATATTTGTTGTTGTCTGCCTTTTGCTTTTGTGTATTGTAAACAAATGTACTCTAGATGAAAAGAACATACATAGATGTCCGTCTTGTATCTGTATATCTTTATACAAGCATGTCAGTCTTGTGACTTTAAATTTTTATTCTTATTAACTATTTTTATTTAATTTTATACACTAGAACAGTTTTGTTTACCTTTTGACTATGCTAATGAATGGCATTCATATGCTTTACTTTACTGTAGTACTGATAGATGTCTTGCTTTAACTGAATGAAAGTAAAACATTTAAGAATGATTTGTCCAG